>NC_056749.1:522227203-522264703 GCF_019279795.1 Protopterus annectens | reverse complement strand
TTATATATGTTTACTGCCACTTCTTTGTGTTTACATGTACCTTATTCATTATGACAGTATCACTTTGATGGAACCTGGTTAACGGCCCCATGCGAAACACATGTTCACCTTTACATGTTTAAATGTTGGCTTTACAGCACAGAGGCATTCATTACATAAGAAAATGATATGTGCTATAGTCGTACTTGAACCGGGAATGCCTTTACGTTAGGCGGATGCTCTAATCACTACACTATTGGTGTTCTTCTTCATTTATATGTATACCCATGGTTCATAGCTACCCTAACATATGCCTCACCACTTCACTTACACAGCAGGCATCCATTCTCCTGCTGGGAAAACTGCAGTATTACACATGTGACATTCCCTATTCCCTACTGCTCTAGACCTGTGCTGCATATTTACTCACTCCAAAGATATTCAGAACTCCAAAGCTTATAGTCCTGGCATATACGTGTATTTGATTGTCAGGGTGTTCATGTGGTGCTCCTGGTTTAGGCTTGTCCGACTGGTGACCAGAACTGCCCTGTACCTGTTCAAATGTTAGACGTAGCACATGGACAGAGTTGGTCCCAATTTTAATATTCTACCTGTGTTCACAGATCCAGGGGTTTGGGCACCTCTGACCAGATTATTATGTTGGCACTACATAATATAGGGTGGGGGGTGTTTCCACTACATAATGCAGGGTGGGGGTGTTTCCACTGGTGTTTCCCTTCACATTTGACTATTTCATTCATTCATATATACGATGAATATTATTCTGGACATCACTTATGACTTTGCTACAGGTATGCAATAGTACTGTCAACAAATGTGATGGTTGGTGTACATATGTGTACGGACCTCTGTAATACTCGAGGACTAATTTCAACAGTGACAGGGACAAGGCAGTGACAAATCAGGGACAATCACGGACACTTCTACAATATTAGTACTATCAACTTGAAATGTGTTGACAGATTCAGAGCCATATGTATTAATACTTATTTTCTGCAATTAAAAGCATTTATTACTCTTAATTATTGTCATTAGTCATTCAAGTGTCATTCAACACCTTTCCTCCAAAGGTCAATGGTTTTGTGAGTGATTAAGAGGCTGGCCAGTTATTGTGCGAATGCTCTGACCATTGATAGGGTTGCCACATTTTCAAATGTACAGGATGGGATATATTCTGGACACACCAGATTGTTTAGGCCAACACATACCCATGGTCAGTACAGGGTTTAGAACATTCATTATTTTCCTAGATGAGAGTCTATTCCTGTAGCACTTTAGTTGCTTATTCTGTTTCTTGTACGATTTATGTATTTTGCATCCAGAAATAACTGTTTTAGGCAACTGTTAAATGAAATATGGTACATAGTTATTTCCTACAATCACAGGACATTTGCCATTGTATCATTCTTGGTCAGGACACACCTACCCAAACAGTGACTGTCCCTCACACATTGGGTCAGGAGGTATCCTGCTTACATCAGCACCTTAATCACCCTATTTCCAAGTGCCACTATGCGACTGTGTGCAATATATTTTCTCGATAATTCATGTGGGGAGACGTGCATCACGGGCAGGTGTTTGACCCCGGGTAGTAGGTTCTGCATGACCGGCAGGAGGCTGAGCAGTCTCGTGAACCACTACTGCACATACAATTTGTGTCCAGATGTCTACAGGACTGGACATCATGTCATGATACCAAGTCTGATGTTTACTCAGGATACTTATCCTATGAGGGATATCCAAAAATTGAACAAGGAAACAACCTTCGATTTTTTTTTTTGGACATACGAACATGTGATGGGGTTTTACATGCAAGGGATACATAGTTTGCAATCCTGACACTGCCTAGGGTGACACTGCCTACTAAATATGGGTAGTGGTCACTATGTGTAGATATGGCTGTGCCAAGCTAGTAGCCCAAGTATGGCTGGATTTGGTGGACGTTCAGGAATGGGGGCGGGTTGTGTGCTGTAGAGGGGTGATGGGTATTCAGTTATGCATCCAGGTGTGTTGCATTTGGATGGACCAGTTCCATCCAGACCATTCTGTGGATATGTGCCAGTGACGTTTCTGTACATGTGTATCACACATTTTAATATTCATATGTTTGTGTGATTGTGTTCTACAGTATGGCCTGTCAGGTTGTATTGCGGATGTGTATGCTTGTTCTTTGTGTTTCTTTATGATTCACCCGCTGCTCCTTCATACACCTCCAGTTCACCTATTGTGCATCCAACACAGTCTTGCCTTTGTGGATTATACCATTACCCACCCCCCACACACACACACATTCCTGACACTCCAACCATCCCTTCTTTGATTGATGGCCCATGGCACGGTCGAGGGAACAAATTGCATACACTACATATGTCAGGTACCTGTATGGTTGTGAGGACTACACTGGCATTTTTCACCTTCCACATGCTGTACATCATGCACATAGGTACACACAAATACTTATCTTTCATGACATGGTAGGTACACCTGGGTAATACCCATTCAACTTTGACACATCCTGACAAGAACGGCTTGGACCGCATATGGGCGGATTTTGGCCGAATGCTCTGACCATTGGCAGGGTTGCCACCTTTTCATATGGCCAGGATGGGATATATTCCGGACACAAATCAGATTCTACAGGACAACACATACCCTCGGTCAGTACTACGGATAATACTTTTGTTTTATGCCTACATGTTAGCTTATTGTTGTAGCAGTTTATATGCTCCTTCTGTTTCATTTGCTTGCTTAATCTATTTCTTGTAACATGTGGTATGCTACATATGGAAATAACTATTGTATGTGACTATTACATGCGATGTGGGACATAATTATGTCCTACGGTCGCAGGATATTTTGCATTTATAATGGTTTTGGTATGGACACAACTGCCCAGCTGTCTACTATCCCTCACAATGTGGGAGTGGGACTGGTGGTAACCCTGACCATTGGGCTACATGTAGCTACTGGCGGCGCACTAACATGATGCATTTCACTTCCGCTTGGTATAACTATCTAGACTGCATTAGAATACGGGCACACTGTTTTAAATGTCATTTGTTCGAGGGATGGAGACTCGATATTCGCTAACGTGCATTTGCGTTTGCTTCTTAATTTTGTGTTTGCAAGAACTTTCTTGCATGCTTTGCATACGTTTCAGTATCCACGGACACTGACAGGTGTGATTACTATTGCAGGCAGATTGTAATATTCCAGCATTTTAGGTTGCACGTCAACAGCCGACATTTCCATGCCTCCATGCAGCATTTCAACACACCCCATGCACTTGCGCTCATTTCCTATGCACATGGCTGTGGCAGCAGCGTGCCTTCATTAATATGCATATGGTGCTACTGTGCCATCTGCACGCCGCACGGTCGGTGCAAGCCTAACGCCGGCCTTGCGCCGAGCTTCATGAATCCTGAGGATTATGTAAAATTACCACAGCTACAAGTAACACCCCTTTCACATGCATTGATTTATTTTTACAGCTTCCCACAATTTCGGGAAAAAAGCTCATACTCTAGTTACACAAACTCTCAATTTGTTCTTTCCCAAATGACAAAGGATGAATACATTCCAAATAATCTGACTGTAATATGAAGTATTTGCTATTTGGGTAGACTGGATGTTGGCAATGCACCCTGGTTTCCTGTGTGTGTGTGTGTGTGTGTGTGTGTGTGTGTGTGTGTGTGTGTGTGTTAGTGTAGGGCTGGTTCAGGACTTGTTTGCATTAACACAGTTCCAGGCCAGTCAGCTACAAAGCTAAACCAAAGGATAAACCAATACTGTTCTAGTCATAGGACACTGATAATTAGGAAACTTAGGGTTTGAATAACTAGGCTTAAAAAGGCTCTAGAGCCAGTAGCCTAGTAATGTCCTATGATCCTAAGTGTCCAACAATTCCTAAGCTGTCATTGCTGTGTTCTTTTACACTGCTGATGATTTTTGATGGTTCCATTACATTCAGCAACAAAGATAAGTAAAGATTTTTCATTTCTTGATATATATTTTTTTATATTCATTTCAACAGCCTGTTTCTCTTCTAGCTAAAGTCATTTTACCTGTATTACTAATTCCAGTAAACAGCTGTACTGCATTTTGATATTTTGGTGGACAGGCTGTCAGTGTTAACTATCGTTTCTTTTTTGTGTGTTAAATGTTAATTGGGCTGGGTAAGGGCTCGTTTGCATTGGAGCAGTTTTGGCTTGGTCAGCTGCAGAGGTTAGTGAGCTTCTCTTCCACAGACTGTTCTGGTTAGATTTTTGTGCACATTGTATCTGCTGTTATCTGCTTATTGTAGTATTTTGAGGACAGAGTTCTTTTTTTCTCTATCCCCTCATTTAATAGCTGTTGTCAATAAATATCACTATGTGAAGTCTTTCTGATTAAGCTATTCACCAGACTAAATGACCTTTGATATAATTGCTTAATATTGATTATACTGATGAAGCTTGCACTGTTTTACTGCTAAATTAGAAATTATTTGCTATAATTACTTTACTGGTTCTTTCTGGTGGCATTACTTGTAGCAGAGGTTATATTCAGGTGTCTTGTTATTGGTTTTGTTATTGGTTGGTATGCACCTCTGAGCTTTTTGTTGCTCATTTTCTGTTACAAATAAAGTAATTTAGTGCAGTGATGCCAAACATGCAGTGGCAATCATACCTCTCAGCTGAACAGATTTTCACAGAATGTCCAGATTTTTGCCTCATATTTTTGGTGTGTTCCTCCTAAAATCTGTACCTCTCTGGCAAATAGCTGAGGACTGAAGTCAATAAATAACGACAAACATTTGCGTTTAAGACTCCACATCATTCAGAAAATTAACGCTAATGCAAAGCCTATAATTCTATCAACTTTCTAAGTTTGTAAGAACCATATTTAAAATATGTCCCTATTTGTCCCCTAATCATTTTAGGCTTTGTCCAGATTTTTTGCTCTAAGAAGCTGAGAGGTATGAGTGGCATAGCACTGTACTGTGCAAAGAGAATGACATTATCAGTTGCCTATCAGGTATCCAGATTTGCCATATCACACATTCACTCAAGTCCTATCACAACGACTACATATATGGCATAGTTATACTACACATACATGTAAATATCTTGAGATGTACCTCCCTAGATTATATGAAGAGACATGATGGAATTCTCAGAATATGGGTCTGAGGCTGGTATTAAACAAGCCTTGAGCAGCATTCCATCTCCAAGAATGATGCCTTAATATGAACAAAACATTATTAATTTCAACAACTAAGTTAGCTTCTGATGTCATTTAAAGGGTATACAATATATATCAGTCTGGGAAGAGATGTTAGACAGTCCCAACTGCTTTGTCAATAATGGTTTGCCCCTCTCCACCAAGACTTTTGTATACTAGCTAAATTGTTGTCCACACTCATAGTGACTGTTTTAGGCAATGCCACTCTTTTAAAGTTTCCAACATAATTAAACATAATCTGGATAACATTAAGGTTAGGAACCTCAACAATAAAAAACTCCGGTCTCTACAAGTATGCCTTCTCCTGTAAAATATTGATATATGCATTATTACTGAGACCTGGCTCAGGACCATTGAAGTCATTCCATGAAACAAGCTTCCAATTCATGTGAAACAGAGCCCCTCCCTGAACCTCTTCAAATGCAACCTAGATCGATGAATGGATGACTGCAAGTTCACTCCTGAGATGGCATGCGTGTCCCTCCTTGACAGAGGATGTTGGTGTTAACTACCATAGATGTTTACTTCTGCAAACTTCACTGACCTAATCGCTGACAATTAGGGCAACTTGGGATAAATATGGCTAGGTTTGTTAAGGGCTCTCTGACCATTAGACTAGTAACCTTCCATCAATTGAATTCCATCAGTGTCACAAGGGGAGAGGGGATGAAACAGTTTAGGCCAAAGTAAGACCCCGACAGAAGCTCAGATGTGCCCTCCTGCCTGTGATCTGTTACAGGCCCTAACAATTATTAGTATGAGCACAGAGTAGGGGTGCAATGTCAGTTTTCAGCTTATCTCTCCACCTTAACAGCATCTCAGCCAGGTGCACTGCCTCTGGCTGATGACATCCCTAGCCTACAAAATGGATAATTTACAACAGAAACCCATGCACCATCCTCATCCCCAAATAGGCACTGCTATCCATCCCTGCTGCTCCATCAGTTACCTGTGATGCTAACCAAACCTGAGTCACCCGAGACATCATCAGGGCTTTATCCTTCTATGCCCCCAAAATGGCTACTTTAATTAGAATATTTAAAGTATTGATGAATTTACTCGCCAGTGAGGTTGTTTGATGTTTTGAACAATTTCATCAGTGATTGCACGCATGTGTGTCTGTATCTGTATTTAGGTAGACAGATGTGTGTGTGTGTGTGTGTGTGTGCGTATTTAGATAGACAGATGTGTGTTTGTGTGTGTATTTAGGTAGACAGATGTGTGTTTGTGTGTGTATTTAGATAGACAGATGTGTGTTTGTGTGTGTGTGTTCTTCCTGTTAGGATAACATCTTCATATTTCTCTGATTAATGGGTGCCATATTGTACCCACATTATCTCTTCTGATCTTGGTTAGAAACACCTTCCCTCTACTATATCTTTTTATACCTTCCCCTTCTGTGACTACATTCTTATAATGTTTTCTGATCACTTTCCCTGTGTCACTTGAAGGACCGCAAACTGTACTCAGATTGTGGCCTAACCTGGACATGACGATTGGGAACAATATTCCTTAAATTTGAAATTTATCCCCATGGTGATGCAAATAAGCATCATTGCACCACTTATTAGCCAGTCTAGATGTTTTAAGCACATTGGACAATACAGGTATTTTAAGCACCCTCAAATACCTTTTTTTCTCTACTGACTTTGGTTCTACTTCAATCAGCTGGCACCTTATAGCTCCAGATGGCAACTGCAATTATTTACTTTTCTGCAGTGAATCTCTTATACCATATTTCGGCCTACTATTCCTTCTTTAGCATTGTCGCATTCTCTATTTGTGTACCTATGTTTGTGTTATCATTGATTAGGATAAACATATTCTGTTTTTCTCACACATATGTCTGAAAGAAGCACTATGAAGAGTTCTTCACCAAATGGCTGACTGCAGTTGCATATAACTAGTTGCTAACCATTTAAAATATCTTGACCCCTATTACCGAGCTTTGAGATCGGGAGACTGAATGGGGGAAAATCCAGACTTATACGTACTAAATTCAAGATTGCCATTTCTCAAACATGCCATTTTCTCCAAGGGATGGTAATCATGGAATTAGTGTATATATAAATTTGTCAGGGGGCGCTTACTTCCACATCAGAGTGCAGGGGATGGGTTGCATCCCTGTGTAAGTTTAAAGTAGAAGAGCAATGTTTGATATTTGCTCTTCTCCTGTATTTTTAGTCTTTTTCAGAGTCTGAGGGCTCAGCAAACCAGGTCTTGAGATTTCAATAGGTAGATGACTATTCAGTTCTGCAGTTCTGGGCAAAGTGCTCTCACTTTAACACTTTGTATTCTGCCTTCCCAGTATGATGCACCTCATTTCATCTGCCATGACATACCCTAGTCCTTTAGCTTTCCTGTCAGCTGCTTTGTCACAGAAGTCAATATGTTCATGTTAGTCAAGATAGATATGTCAGCTGCTGTTCCCTTTCAAGTTCTCTCATAAATCATTTGTGAAACTTGACCAGGATCAAGTGGCAACTCCTTCTGACCATTAGTCTGTATTTGCTGTCATTGTGGAGATTTATTCAGTACCCATCATTTCACTGGCCAGATAACTTTTTGTTTCCCAGCTAGGGTGGTTATGATGTTTTACATGCATGGCATGTAGTATGGACTTGCTTTCTTATATGATGCAAAATTGCACTCTTCAAGGGACAGAAAGTCAAATAAAGGCACTGAGCTGATATGGTGTTATATAATATCGCCAGTCTCTACAGAAGTCATGTTTCAGTTTGTATATATTACAAGGGTCTATATTAGATAGTCAAACTTTCAAAAGTTCAAGTGTCATATGGTTGACACCATATGATAGAATTTTTGAAAGTTCAAACATTTTAGCGGAGATCTCTGTACAACGCGGAATGGCAAAATTTCCCTTTTCTGCACTGCAGTGCAATCTTGGAGTTGGTATATGTAAAGACCGGGGGGTGTGGGGGGGATCAGGGGTGCTTGCCCCCCTGCTTAAAACATTCAGGTAGGTTATTTGTGTAGTTTATTTTTATTAAATGTTCGAACTTTTAAAGTTTGATCATATGGTGTCGACCATATGACAGTCGAACTTTTGAGAGTTCGATTATCTAATATAGACCCTATTACAAATGCAAATAATTATATTAGGATTTGACAGTCATGCAAACAGCAATTAATCCAAGTGATATAAAGGCCATGGTGCATTTTCTGAAAGGAAGGACAGTATGATCACTGCTCTGTTACTAACCTTTTACACAATGATTCATATATACGTTTTGTTACTAACCTTTTACACAATGATTCATATATACGTTTTGTTACTAACCTTTTACACAATGGTTTATATATGTTTTCATCAGTTTGCTAATGAAACAGCAAGATAAGCAACATATTAATTTTATAGCCCTGTTTTTTATCATAAAAATTTAGAAAATAGGCAAACATTATTAAAAGATTTAACATATTGGCATGCAAAACTTTTTATAAGCTAGCATTGTACTCCATGCGCTACACTGACACTATTTAAATCAGACAGATTTAGAGCTAATAATAGACATACTGTTTGAAAAGTAATTATCCGGATATTACATAAATTATGTAGATGGCAAAGGGTCATCCATTTTCTCTTCTTGGATAATGATTTCTCTGGGAAAAACAATGTTAGTCATAGTACTTTTAGAAATGAGGTTTTTGAAGTAATCTGTACCTGCATCATTTGTGTTCATAAATGTAAATTATGCATGCTCTATAATAATGTATAATTCCTTGTTTATCTGGAAAATACAATGATACTCATGATTTGTGTATACAAACTGATTAAATAAAATGTTAACTTAGTTTGTCATAGACGTATTCAGAAACATTTAATGCATAGTGGTATGCTAAATAGTTCAGTGAACATCAACCCACAGGGATGGGCGATCCAGAGGCACATTTGGGGCAGTATTCCTTTTGTGTAAATAAGTGCATAAATGCATGTAACCAAGTGCCATCATGCCAGTGAGAGCTGCTGTACATGCAGATGACCCTAATGAGCACAGAGAAGATTAAGTCAGGCATTATGAAATGTGGTGCTCATCTTCAATAAGTCAGGGTTTCATGGAGTACAGTAGCTTTACTCATACCATTATAGCAGATACAGCATCAGTTTTAGCTGAGTACAAGGGTTTGTGGATAGTCTCAGAACCTGCACCTGTGATCAGTAGCATAGCTAGGGAGGGGTGATGACGGCAGCCACCCCAGGTACAAGTGTTAGGTGGTTGCTGATCAGTAATTCAGTACTGAGATTTATCTCTGTATCAGCATTTCTGAATGATGGCACAGAGATTAATTTTGATACTGCTTTTCTGCAGAACTACTTTATTTGTGGCATATAAGTTGTAGCAAGTCACTTGCTAGAGTTTTAAAAGTAGAAGCATGTCTATTTTTACTACAAACTATTGACACACTCAGTTCTAGTAGAGAGGGGCAAGAACAGGGAATGACACCAGGCACAAGATGAGCCAGATCTGACTCTGTATGTTCTGTTGTGCAGAATCACGTTCTACATCAGTGTTTAATGTACCATAACTTCCACAGCCATAACATGGTCATCTGCTACTATGTTAAAAGGTATGTGCTACCAATCCATGGATTCAAGGGGGAATGTGTGGATTGCCTATTCCAGTAGACATGAATAATTTTGTAGCATCAACCATTCTTGTTGTGAGGATCATTCAGTATCTGATAGGGGGCACATTTGGGGTATCATGGGTATTCTCTTCTGAGATTTTACACACTTCCATAACATGTTCCTGTAACATGTTGAGTACCATGTACGACTTCCATAGACAGCAGAGGAGATGCATACCAACATTATGTGAACATATTACAACATAACCTGTCTCTGTGAAGCACTGGAGGCCATTGATAGCATCCACATTACCATCAATGTCCCATGATCCCCACATGTGACACATGTATAACCTCTGCCAGCATTTCCTTGTTGTGGGGTGACTTCCCTCTGAAATATTTAATTGCTAGGTCCACGCATTTCCATCTACATAGACTAAGACATATGGTTTCCATTTAAGATCCAAGTGGATCACTTAAAACTAAAACCAGTATTGTGTGTTCCACATGATCCTGAATATGCCCTCAAACCATGAATGACTCCCCCCATTTAAAACTTCCAGACCATGGTGGAGATGGCATACACCACCACACATGCACAGACACAGAACACTGTCATACCTATAGTTGGACTACTGAAGGCACACCGTGACTGGACTAATACAGCTGATGGTGCCGTGCAGTATGGATTTGAGTCCTGCATTCAGTCATTTGTAGTGTGCACTGTTTTATACAGTATGGCAGTACAGAAGCAGCTATAACTTCAGTACATTGCAGTACTGCCTAACAGAATAGGAGCCAGGTGCAAGGTCATAGCAGGAACCAGCATCACTCCATGCAATGCAAAAGTGCAACAATACATTTTTGTACTGGAAAAGAGGTAGGATATCTCTCACAGTTATATGCTATAATAAAAACAAAACTGCATAAAACTAACGCATGCATTACTACACCCAAGCTATGCATTGCAGTGTCCAGATTGGCCTCATTTTGCATCAGACATTACTTACCAAAACAGACTAGATGGGTGGGTATGGCACAATCATTATCATTTGCACAGGTGTAATGGACTCAGTGACAGCAAAGTGATCATAGGGTTAAGGGTAATGTAGTAGTCCCTTATGTGGTTAGCAGGTTGTGGAGAGTCTGGAATTACATGTTCCATTGTCCGTGTAGATCTTCCATGTTGTGAAGATTGGCCAAATGTACAAAGTGCCCATGCAGTTTAAAGGCTGGAGTCATTCTTCCTGATGAATGGTGTAGTACTTCAGGATCATGTGCAGGAGCATTGATACAGGTCCCCAAATACAGATCCAATAAATGTATGGTGTTAATGACACCAGGAATGGCACTCAGATGGCAATCGGGGAGGGGGGAATAGTATGGAACTCCAGGAATCAGAGAAACAGGACTGGTGAGTTGTCCCAGATTTGGAGCCAGATGATGATGATTAGCCATTTCTGTGAAAGTGGCCATACCCAGATTTATTGGCTACCATGGCCAGGGTGATAGTGATGTAGTCTCTGGGACAGTGTGTACCACCTGTGCAAATATGGCATGTGGGTATTCACCATGCGCTTTGAACAGCCTTGGCTTTTAGGGCCTGTAGAGACGATCATTTCCTACAAGAATCATGTATGCACCAGTGGATGCTTTGATGGATACCAAGGACCTGATTGCTCAGTGTCCCTATATGCAATGCCACTCTTCAAGCACTACAGATTGTGGCCTGCTTGAAGACAGGCAATCTGTGCAGATGTTGCCTGTCTTCAAGCAGGCCAAGCAGCATGCCTACCATTTCTATCATGGTGTGTGTATCAGCTGTTTGTGCATGGATTAGCAACCTACACATCTGCTGATTGATACCAAACATGTTACCCAGATTTGAGGAAAGACCTAGCATCAAGGTGGTGATGACTACCAACACTCTTCTGCCCTACGATGGGTATGAACACATCAGAGACAATGCTGCTGAAGGATGTAATCTGTATTTGTTACTCTTGTGTAACCTGGATAGAGTTCACTTTGACAGGATTTCTAGTGCTAAATAGAAGTAATGCCAGAGGAATAGCCTGGCTCTCCAACAGTACCTCACATGTGATGGATAAGTACATATCCTACAATGTTAGCATCCCTGGCAGTGCCATTGCTTCATCAGATGTGCCTGTTGCTTCCATAATCAACCACAAGTGAAGTGACTGGCTGACATCAGGCATGTGCTGTGCAGTTTTGCAGGGCCTCCACTAGTAGAACCTGTAAATGCATAAAGATGACATATTGTGGCAGTGACAGTATACAGTTCCCATTCAGAATATCAGTGTTTCATAACGAGGAACTGCATATAGTCGAGACCATATGATCAAAGTTCTGAAACAAAACCATTTGTAATGAGATTGCAGTACAGTGAGAATCTTGAAATTTGACCTTTTATGCTCTGTAGTGCAATATAGAAGATGCTATACATATAATTAGCAGAGAAGGGAGTATTAGGGGTTTGGTGTGGCTTTTCCCCTCTAAAATTACAGTTTGTTTGTATTTGTACAATAGTTTTCAACAGTTCATATCATTGGTCATATACATTCAATCATATGCAGTTTAATGTTACAGAAAGTCGATATTCTGAATGGGATCTGATAGAGTATATGCCTCAATCTCTGCAACCTGCTGTATATAGACTTTTAAAATTATGTGAATAGCAAAGTATACTAAAATAAAAATTCTAATATTTATTCTAAAATACTTACCCTGTGGTGCAGATTTTTGCAGCTGCAGCCCCAGTAAACCTGGATAATAGATATGCATTGACATTCTGCTGAATTACCCTTTTTCACATGTAAGACAGTGCACAACTTGAAATGTACATAGCATGACATTACTTATGAGTCGCATTTCACATTGACACTTGGGTAGTTGTCACCATCGTAGCCCCCACATTCAAGCCACCACCAGATAATGACTATTCATCTGCCCCAAACAGGATTACAAGTAACTGTTCCATTCTGTTTTGATGATTTACCACCTGTAGTGAACATGTTCCTCACAATGACTTCTTCCTTGCTTTGGCATTATATATCATATCACAGGCAATACAATACACCTGTACTGTTGTCCTAGTAGAGCCATACACTGCATTGATGTCTTGCACCACTCCATGCTCCATCTGTTTTCAAAACGTCTTGTTGGATTTATCTTTTCCAGGATGTGCATGCATTGTGTGCATGGTGCCTACAATAACACCTGCACTTGTTGGGTGGTAAAACTTGACATCCATTGTTGTTCTCTTGGGCTCATGACAATGCATGATCACTTATGGGTTACACACACTGAAGAACGTGTGCATGCACAACTGTCCTTGGATGACGTCTGTTTTGCAGCACTGATGCATCCACATTTGGTGGCTACATGCCTAACTGCAATTGTGCTTTGACCATTCTCACCCTTCTCATACCAACATCAGAAATGGACATGTTACCACTGCCCAGCTTCATACAGCATTATGTTGAGGTCTAATAGTGCTGGATATATCCTTTGCTTCTCACCTTTTTCTCTATACATGATCATGCCTTAACAAATGTACATGGGGATATTGTTACCCCTATAGCCTGTCTTGCAATGGGGTGTGGTCAGTCCTGGTCCATAGTTGCTGTAGGTGCTGCACTAGAGGGATCTGAAATGAAGTGGTCTGAGTAACCAACTTTGGCCAGAGCAAAGTAACATCATCTGCAGCTGAGGTAAATTGATAGTCTCCTGTAGCAAAAGCTGTTTGCTTAACTTTTTGTGGTTGGAAGATGGACTGACTGTGGGATGAGTAGTTTGTTCCATGGTAAAACCAAAACTGGTGTCTCTTTCCCAGAGTAAACAAGTAGCACAAGCTGGTAATTTTTTAAAGTTCATAAATATCACTCTTTCCTAATAAAACACATTAATTCACTTTGTCAGCAACACAAAATTATAGAATAAACACATTTTGCCACAGAAAAGATAGTTTTTAAACTATTTTAACACCTTTTACACTAAAGAAAATGTTGAGCTGCTGTTTAAAGTTAAATGTGGTGATAGGCCATGAAAACACAAAAAAAATAACATTGCTAACCAGGAAAGTACATTTAAACAGTATGTTTTTTAAATGCGGAAGATTTTTGATTCTTTTTTTCCCCAAATGAAACTCCTCTGCTCAGCAATGGAACAGCACAAGTTGACTGTCAATTTTCAAGTCAGCGGAGGAGTGCTTTCTTCAACAGTAGGTAAGCTCTGAAGGGCTCGGCTCCTAAACTTGCCTTTTTAGGCTTCTCAGCTTTAGCTGCCAAATGGTTTGAGTAAGTGAAAAATGCCCTGAAACTTTAAAACTGGCTGATTTTATATCCTTGGCAGGATATAAGTCCATATCTCTAAGGCTACTGCATCAGTGATTAATTTGGCAAATATTAAAGATTCCATATTATCAGAAAGCATGCTAGATAGTTTCCTTTGCATAACTGACCCTTGTTATTCATGTGAAAAAAAATTCACTCACAACTACTAAACCACCTCCTTACACACAATCTTTTCACTCCCACCCAGCATGGTTTTCATCCCACCCACAGCACAACTACTGCTCACCTAGCCTTCACCTATACCATTGCAGAGGCCGTAGACAATAATAAACTCATCTCCAATCTCTTCCTTGACCTTTCCAAAGCCTTTGATACCATCTCCCATCCCCTTCTGCTATCTAAACTTGCTAATCTCAATCTATCATTCACCTCCCTTGACTGGTTCTCCAGCTATGTATCCTGCAGACAGCAATCTGTTAACTGGCTCTGTCCCTCTTGTCCTTTCATACCTGTCCCAACGGGTGTACCTCAAGGCTCCATCCAGGTTCCCCTTCTGTTCAATGTCATTACCAATGACCTCCACACATCATGCAAACAATCCTCCCTCATCCAGTGTGCCGATGATTCTGCTGTCATCTCCATCTCTGACCACATCTCTGAACTCCACACTCGTACTCAGTAGGTCTTCCTGTCTACCGAACAATGGCTAACCAGTAACCTTCTCATCCTTAACCCTAAAAAGACCAAACTCTTACTATTTCTTCCCCATTCACTCACTCTCCACAAATCCACCTTTACCATCGCTTCCTCAAATAACACTATTATCAAACCTGAAGCTCACACTAAACTCTTAGGTGTAATCATTGACAAACTCAAATTCAATATGCACATACTCCAAAGTATAAAAAGACAGAGCAGAAACTGGGTTTACTTTACCACAACAAAAAAATTCCTAACTCCAAATATGAGACTCTCTCTTGCCCAAGCCTTTCTCCTACCCTCCCTCACTTATGCAGCATCAGTGTTTATCAACATTCAAGCTACAACTTTAACAAACTCCAACAAACGTATCATAAGATTGCTAAATTTATCACTAATTCTCCATATAATATGCATCACTGCCTATCCTTTAACTCTCTCCACTGGTACGAGTTCCCGCATTTACTGTTATCACAACTTCAAATGCTACACTCCATTCTTTACAAACCTTCACCCTGCCCTATTTTCACTTCCCTCATTTCAATCTATTCTCCTTCTCATACTCTTTGTACCTCTAATGAATTACTACTACATACTTACCAACCCCAAAAAACAATAGGCAAACTCCTTTATAAATATCCCATTACCCAAGTTTGGAACAAACTTCCTAGAGACATATGTTCCATCATTCACCCATCTTACTTTATAAAGAATAAACCCAAAATTAATCTACTTATCTCTAGAATGTGTCTCTGCCAAGCCCCAACCTAAACTTTCCTCTCCTCTCCTAAATCTACCCCATGTACAACTTGTATGCCTCTATCACAGAGACTTTCTTATCTCTGCTACCTTTTTTTATGATGATTAAACTCTTCTTGTAAATATGTAAATGCATTGCTACTCTATAAAATATTACCTGTACACTGTATGTTTTTTGCATCATCTTGTGTGTTATACTTGTTTTTTGTTAATTAGATTTTTCATGCAAAGATTTATTTTTCTGCAAACTATGTATTTAAATAGAGCTTTTCTCCTCGGGTCTCCACTGAAAATGGTCCACAAACCCAGCTGGACTAACCCGGTTAACAAATGTCAATAAACAAAAATATTAGAATGTGTATATATTGCTGACCTATGGGCACAGGCTGTTAGGGTTCAAGTTCATGTTCAGACCCCTCAGTATTCACTTCCTCAACTTAAACCTATTTAGACTTCCAATTTTGTAGGCAGAAGACCATTATCAGAAAACCAGCTTACAATAAACAGATACACTTGTAATGCCAGATACATTGCATAAATGGTAAAACTTCTGTATGTTGCTAGATATACAGTACAAGAGATTTAAACTTTTTTGTTTGTTTTTGATAATAAATGGCATGATAAAAAGAAGATAATGTTGCTTTTAATTTCTTTCTTTTTTAGCTGTACAAAGAAAACTTCTTGTAGATAGCAGACTTTAACTAATAAAGATAAAAACAGCTTTCAATATAAAATTTCTTGTATAAAGAACAAAGGTGCTCAAGTTATGTCAAGAATTCAGCTATGCGCAGATGTATTACTCACTATTTTTTGTAATAACAATTGATGTGTTGAGGGAGAGGTGTTCACCGTATAAAGTAAAGCACAGAATACATATATAATAACATTTAAGAAAAAAATCTGAAATATCTTGAGATTAAAATCTGTTATGAGCACTAAGAGAGTTTTACTTTTTGATGTCTATCAGGTGTGACATATTTTGCTGTATAATATACAGTTGCCAGTTTTTGATGTACTGTTTGGTAAATGTTATCAACACCTTAATTAAATTACTCCTGGTCATCTAGGTGAACACACCAATAAAATATGTTGTCAATATATTCAATAACATTTACCAGAACCAAGTACAATTTCTCTTGTTAGTAAAGTTAAGACTTTCAGTAGTCTTCCAGTTATTAATTAAGATGATTTTTATATCATTACTGTCAACCAAGTATGTTTTTGTATACTAGTAATATAATCAGTAGTGTCTACACTGTCAATTGGTTATTTTCTTAAAACAATTTTGAAAATAACGTGTCTTCAATTTTTAACTAAATCCATCATTTCTGTTAGAAAACCCTATTTATATTACTATGCTGCCAGCATCCATTTGATGCAATTATTTGGGTCTACTTCAGTAGACAGAAGTTTCACTTACCCAACACTAAATTTCTCAGACAAAAGGACTGACAACTTCACAAGACTGACATCCAAAACACCGACTCTTCATGTGACGTAAGTAACCGCTTGGCCATCCTGTTGAAATTTTCCCCTTACCCCCATGGTAGTGCGATCTCGGAGTTGGTATATTTAGTTAGGGAGGTCTGGAGGGGTGAAGTACCCCAAATATGGGGGAGGGGGTGAAGCCTCCCACATCAGTGGATTTAGTTTTGTTTTATTTGGGATGGCGAAGCGGTTACTTACCTTGCATAAAAGTCGGTGTTTCGGATGTCAGTGTTGTGCAGTTGTCAGTCCTTTTATCTTAGGGAAGTGGGAGTCGGGTAAGTGAAATGTCAATGTTCTGAAGTAGATCCAATTATTTATACAAAGAATAATAATCAGAAGATATAAATCTAGAAAAACATATATCTCAACCCTTTGTACAAGTCCATTTAACATGTAATGGGTTTAGAATGTCAACATGTAAGCAAGATATGAAAACAATGCAACCCATGAAGTGTAAATAAAACCAATAACCACAACTGAAAATACAGTACTTCCCAGGAGCACAATCAGGAAGTACAAGACAATTGTAGGTTAAGGGCTTTCATCATATAAAGACTGACTTGATTAGGTTGATTGTGTTCCTGGGAAGTAGCATATTTTACTTGTGTGTAATAAATTTTAGATGCTAAATTATCAATGTCAACATAAAATTATAGGTCCAAGCATTCAGTTTGTGGTTTGGTCCATTTTCTTGTAAATATTAAAAATGTACTATGTTTATTAACAATATGAGAAACTCCTGAAAAACACTTTTACTACCTGACCATACAAAAAATAAGCAATCAAATATTTTATATACAAAAATATGCTCTTTAAAAGGACATTAAACAATGCATTTATTCTCCCCTTCTACTGTGACAGAAGCTGGGACCATAACTGTAGCTTCAGGAAGACCCCTTTATGTGAGTACTGTTTTACGTTAAAATGAAAGATTCTATTGCTAAGAAATGAGGTTTGGAACACACCGATTTGTCCTGGGACATCTTCAAGTGGGGCTAGATAAATCAAGTAGCAGTAATTAAGAGGGTAGGGTTACATGTGAAGGAGGGATGATAGGGAGGAAATGAGGTAAGGGTAGGGAGGGGCTTAAAGGGTTTTAGGCAAGTATAACTGGGGTGGAAGTCACATTATTGACGTGGTTGAAATTAATAAATATTGGTTAACAATCATGTTTATGGAAGTTTAATAAAGGTCATCAAATGTCATTCAGTGTGTTTTGTGTTTATTGAAGGGGACCAGGACAACTAAGTCTCTTAACATACATAAAGTCTAAATGACCCTATTAGAAAAATACTGTTCAGATATAAATAATCACTAGAATTTTATACTTTTGCGTTATAAGACAGAAGAGTATAAAGGCTCTACATCAAATTGTACAAAGAGAAGAGATTTCATTCTCATCAACAAAACCAGAAAGCTTACTTTGGTGATGTGCATCCATGTATATGTGTGTGTATAAATGGGAATCTAAGACATCTTTATTGATGCTAGAAATTGGAAAAAATGGGATTGATCTATACTTAGAAGTGCAGAAGTACATTGATTAATAAAACTCTTATGTAACCACTCCAAAAATGTTAAATCAATGTTTGATACAATGAATTATCAAGAAAAGAAACTATGCCAAACTAACTTCAATTAGTGAATGGAAATAATTCAGTTATCCTGTGGTTTAGGAAACAGAACATAAATTGAGAATGCATCTAAAAAAGTCCACACTGTCACTGGTAATAGTCACAGTCATGCTTCTTTTCCTTATCAATGCCCTTCTTCTCATCTTGATTATATATGAGTGTTCCTGCTGTTCTGTTCTTGTTTATCACAGTCTTTTCTGTTTTCTAATTGGTTCACTAGTAGAAAAGAGCCTAACTGGGCATCCCTCCAATTCTTCTGCACCAGTCATTAAGATTTTCTTACAGCAGGACTTTTTTGTGTCAGAGGGATATCAAACAAAAAAAAAAAAAAAAAGACCATTAGGAAAATCTACTTCTTGATTGGGTGATACTTTACTTATAACTTTTTTGTGAGTATTTTGATTGGTAGAATATACATTAATATTTGAAAATTATTTAATGACATGCTGAAATTTCTTTTTATTTTGTAATTTTTCATTTACATTTTCAATTTATACTTTAAACATAAGATAATAAATACATTGTCTTAAGATTAGCAATATGCAAAAAAAAAAAAACGTTATTAAATGTATCATTAATGATTTGCTAGTCTTATCAAATAAATGTTCTTTGTCAGTTATTCCATTTGGTATTTTTATCAAATTAAGTTGTTTTGGAACTCATTTACTTGAAACACATATCTCAAAATAAAAATGCCCCATACAAAAGATTTAAATTTTTTTAGTTTCTTTTTAGTTAATTTTATTTAATCAAAAATATCCTCCTCCTTACTATTGTCTGGAAGGTGATGATGTGATATGTGTTCTTCCAATAGCCTGTTTATAAAAGGGTTGCTGGGTATGTTGAACATCTAAATGAATTTTTTGTACATGATCACCATCATATGCATTAGCTAGCACATCTAATCCTACAAAAACAAATACCTTACCACCTACTTGCTTGAATCTTATGTTCGCAGTCAGACATTACTGTGCACAACAGGCCTTCTTGTCCTTCACCTCAAACATGTACAGGATTTGGAGTCTACTAACACACCGAGAATGCCTTCTCTTTGTGAACAAAGCAAAAATTATTTACTGCTCCAGTATCCTGTTGAAAGAGGCTAGGTAAACACGATCTCCAGTTTAAATATCCTCAGATATCAAGATCCCAACCAAGGAACCCTGCTTCTTTCACTCATGCAAAGAATATACAATATCAACAAATCAGCTCAGCTTCCAAAAACCAACAAGCAGGGTAGAATTCTCACAATATTTTATTCTGGTAGTTACACAATGCCCCTCCTTATATACACCACTCTTATCAGAGCATCAATTATATTTAATTAATTGATATTCAGCAAAAGTCACTTATTCAATAAACAGTGCAGTACAACCATTCAACATTAGTTCTTAAATTTCCAAAATTAAAAAGTTTTGGAACATTTTTTTTTTCTATGAAAAGTTTTAAAAGTCCTTTATGACCCCTTTGAAAGGCATTTCCATTATATTTTAAAACATTTTTTTTACAAAATCTTACTTATACAATATAAACAATTAACGTAGGACAGAATTTCGATACACCAAGTCACAACAAAAAATACACAAATACTCTTCCTGTCCCATAGTTAAGTACTGCAAAAATGTTTTATAAAGTTAAATTACTGTCCATATTCATTCCTCTGGGTTTGAATGTCCTATAGTTATAGTATAAGGAGTGGCATTGTGTAACTAAATTATTCCTTTGAAGGCAAAATGCCAAGGTACCAAAATAAAATATTGTGAAAATTCTACCCTGCTTGTTGGTTTTTGGAAGATGAACCGAGTTGCTGATATTGTATATTCTTTTGTTTGGTTCCTTGTTGGTGTGTGCGTTTCTTTCACTTATGCAACCTGATCTGTCTTTCCCATCTATTAGCAGGTGGAAGGTCCAGAAGGCTACTCTGTCTCTTCCTAAACAAACATTATCTTCACAGATGTAGTTTTACAGGATTCCACATCACCAGGATAAGAGTGTCTGTGTCAACAGTAAACAAGGGCACTTTTGAGATAACTTAAGTATGTCAGGATTTCAACAATGGTATTTTAAAAGAATTTGCCATCAAAATGAAAGATTAAAGGAGCCTAACTGGAGATACCTGTTACAAACATTGTATTTTCAAAGAAGTATGTCCAAATTGTCAAGCAGCTCCGTTTGAGCTGACTGAAACACCTGTTTGGGTGCAAAGCCCATTAGAGCTTCCCTGTAGCAGAAAGAATGAGGCTGACCCCTGAAAAAACTATGCTTGGAACAGTAAAACATAAATGTCTACATCCTGGCATAAAAATCACACCAAAAAAAGAAGGGTGAGGGAGGGAGGGAAGGAGAGGCTACTGCAGTAGTGATCGTTGGAACATCTGCTGTTATGGTAAGTTCAACTAATATAACTGTACTATGTTCTTCAAATTAATCACTGCTGCAGTAACTTTAGCTATATGGATAGATTATCTTAGTGAACCACATTTGGGAGGTGGAAGGAAAAGAGTCCAGAAAGCCCTAGAGAATGGTCTTAGGCAAAGCTTGACCTGGACTTAGAGAAGGAATCGAGGTTAAAGTGCTTTGTAAAAGTATATACAGAGGACCAAATACAGCTTCCAGAATATTTCTAAAATCCAAAGAAGCTAAAATTTGGTAGAAAGGGTCTTGACTCTGCCTGGAATAGATATGTTGAGTATAACAAAAGGTAGTAGTCTTAGACAGCCATTTGGAAATAGTCTGTTTTGACACAGGTTGTCCCCTCTTATTACTTTAACGAGAAATAAACAATTGATCTGAAGATCTGAGAGATACAGTTCTCTCAAGACCATGTCTGAGTTGTCTGCAACATCCAAAGTATGGCATATTCTTTCTCCCTCAGTTTTAGATTCAGTAAACAAAACAGGGAGATGGATAGTTTGGCTTAAAGTAAACTTGGATATCACTTTAGGCATAAAAGAAGGATTAGTTCTCAAAGAAACCCTGTGCCTATGGGAATTGGGGTAGGGTTGATTCAGCATAGCAGCTTGCAACTCGGATACCCTTCTTTCAAAGGACAAAGCAATTGGTAAAACTATTTTCCATGTTAAGTACTTCAAGTCAGCTAGATTAGCTAGTTCATATGGAGCAAGTGTTAGCTGCTGGAAAAGATTTATTTCCCACATTTCATGTTAAAACAGTTAGTGTTTTCTAGTCATCTGGCATAAAACTATAGAACCTGTTTATATTTCATTTTAAGCAGGCAATAAATGATGTTACCTGCACTTAAAGATAATGTACCATGCATCAGCAGAAGAATTTCAGCATGAGTACCATGGATCTAGGACTATTTACCAAACACCCAAGATACCTAAACTAAAACTGCTGAACACACTTTAGCGAAAGTGCTTTTCACTGAAAAAACACCTTCGCTAAATTATGCAAAAAAAAAAAAAAAATAAAATAAAATTAAAAAAAAAAACAAATAACTCACGTTTACGCAGGGGGGCAAGCCCCCCCACACCTCCGTTACTTTTATATTCTCACTCCGAGAAAGGAAATATTCCCTTATCCCCACTGTGCTACAATCTAGGCAACATCCATTTTCCCACATTATTCTCTTTCTTTTAGCACACTTTTGCGAAAGTGTTTTTTTGGTGAAAATCACTTTCGCAAAAGTGTGCTCAGCCGTTTCACTTTTGGTGAAACGGTTGTTCGATAAATAGTACAGATCGCAGTACCATATTATATTTTAACAAGTTACTCCTAGTTACACATAAACCTGTTCTGTTATATATATGTATTGAGGGTTGTTTAGTAATATGCTAAACAATGTGCTATTGTTGTCTCTTCCACTGCATTCAGGGACAAAAAATAATAAGAATGATGAGGTATTTTTTTCTTTTTTTCTTGCTCATTTAATGAGAATTCTGTTATTCTTCATATATATTTTGATAGTGTAACAGTCATATTTATCAGAAAAAGACAGTCCAGTATTAATAAATGAATCAACCAAATTTTCCCATCACACTGTTCATATTCAACTGGCCAATTTACTATCATTTATTATCCTAGCAATTGAAAAACCGTCATTTCTTTAGAGGCTGCTTGAATCCTTTATAGGGGAACTTGTCTTCCACACTCCTGATTACCAAACATGATAACTCTGAAGTTGTAGTAATTCACAGTTAATGGACATTCATTGTTTTATTTATTCTGCATTAATGTAACCTCAGAGTTGCTAATTGTATGTAGGCAGGGTAAAACTCCCACAATGAATGCACAGACCTCTGATGAATGTGTTGAATATGAACATTGAGTTGAACACACCGTAATGCTAAATATAGCATTGAGAACATGTGGTCTAGAGATTTCACACCAGTGTTAAATAGGTCAGATTTGTGAAGCAGATCAATTGTTTGCACTTATATATGACTAGTGGTTTTCTCCAAATAGTTCTTAGCACCAGCATCTTGTCTGCATAAAACAAAAGAATCCTTATCATGACAGGGTTGCATTTCCGCTAATCCTTATCATAACAAGCTTACATTCCTGTTATAACCTTTTTTTTTGTGGGGGGGGGGGTGAACTAAACAGCAATATGCTCTCTAAGGTCCATAAAGAATTATTGTAGAAAAAGATGAATAATGTAAAAATGTTCTATGTAAAAATGAGTAAGGCTTCCCTACTTCTTTTCACAAAAATGATTTTCTTAGTCTGTTCTTCTGTGGTCAAGGGTCCATGTCTTCATGCTGTTTATTTTCTAATAGCTTTTAATGTTGTTTTACTAAGAAAACAAATTGGTTAACATCTGATTATCCTGTACTTAGGTGTCAAATTCAGGTAATGAAAATCTTCAATACCATAGAATCTGATATGATGATGACCTAACCATTGCACCCCCAGTCTCAGAAGGCAGCTGTAGCTATTGTACTTGTATAGAAATATCCTGTACTAGCCTATAATGCTATTTAATTCCCTTAGCATGTTCAGAATTAACCCATCAAATGCAGCAGTGACAATTGCATGCTGTACCTTTTGAATATCTAGATTTAGAAGTGACCATTTAAAAAACAAAAAAACCTAAAATAAGCATTTTATATGCATGAAAAATATCAAAACAAGAACTTTTCCATGACTGTTGAACATGTTTCTTTTTAGATTTCATATGATATTCCAGGAGAGTCCATCAAAAACAGTGCTAGGAGATCACAGTCCTCTCGCACTTCTGTTAAAGTGGTTGTTAATGATCCATGAGACAACAGGGAGTAGCTGAAGGACACACAGAAATAAAATGTGAAAGGGAAATGTAATATCCCTTGTACTGATGTGACACAATGTGAAAGGGAAATATAATATCCCTCGTACTGATGTGACACAACATGAAAGGGAAATGTAATATCCCTTGCACTGTGACACAACGTGAAAGGGAAATGTAATATCCTTTGTACTGATGTGACACAACGTGAAAGGGAAATGTAATATCCCTCATACTGATGTGACACAACATGAAAGGGAAATGTAATATCCCTTGTACTGATGTGACACAACGTGAAAGGGAAATGTAATATCCCTTGTACTGATGTGACACAACGTGAAAGGGAAATGTAATATCCCTCATACTGATGTGACACAACGTGAAAGGGAAATGTAATATCCCTCGTACTGATGTGACGCAATGTGAAAGGGAAATGTAATATCCCTCGTACTGATGTGACACAACGTGAAAGGGAAATGTAATATCCCTTGTACTGATGTGATACAACGTGAAAGGGAAATGTAGTATCCCTCGTACTGATGTGACACAACGTGAAAGGGAAATGTAATATCCCTCGTACTGATATGATGCAATGTGAAAGGGAAATGTAATATCCCTCGTACTGATGTGACGCAACGTGAAAGGGAAATGTAGTATCCTTCGTATTGATACACCACACCTGCACTCCAGGGTTCAACAAGGTAGTGTTATGTTGGCTCTAGGCTGAAGATGACTTCTTCCTTCAGCATTTTGTCTACTAGCAGTTGTTCCATTCATCAAGGTCACAAAATATAGTCTGCAGCTTTTGAACTTTGTATCTTGGTATGATAAGCCGTCCAACATAGATATTGCTTTGAATCATCATTTTTTTTTCAGGTGGTATTGGTCTCACATTCATCATTATCATTAGTTCTTTTGATGCCTTTATAAACTACTGTGCTAATTGAGTACACATGATTTCTTTCAGTCAGCCCACTAAATTACATATTCCCATCATAACTTAATACTAGAGTGATAACACATGTTCATCCCAATATCATCCTTTCTTTTCTCCCTTATATTTAAGCAACCTCTAAAGTCTTAAAATCATTACTGTATTCAACACCTCTTGTATTAACCTAGTGTATGCTGTATGCAAGTGTATTATTTGCAGTTACACAGACCTTGAATCACACTGGTCCCTAAACAGGAGATAGTGGATACCTATTAACATAAACATATATGTGCATACATTTAACTGTAATGTTAACATCCATTACATGAATGGTATGTTATAACTGTATACTAAATCTGGATTTGTATTTCTCTGGAATTTATTAGTGCCTTGACTAGTATGGTCATAAGCGTGTGCTTTTTCTTTTTTGTCTTGTAGGTCTTTAATGTGTGTTTGTATGTATATATGCATTTATTTATTTATTACATAGCATTTAAATTAAAAGCATGGCAATAACAACAATAATAATAATGATCAGTTTGTGTTATTTGAAATTGTTTCTTATTATTTACTGGTCTTCATAGTATTCATGCCATACACAGCTACGTGGAGTCACATGAATGGTTAATGCCAAGTATATCTACATTTTTGGCCTATCCAGCAGTGTTTTGCCTTCCCCAAGTTTGTCACTTAAGTTTAGAGTGCCAGTATAGAATACCAGTTTGGCAGATTTCTAAAGCTATCTCAACAAACAAGAAGATGAAACACTGACTGTAAGTGATGTTAGATCAAAGTAGAAATGGCAGGAAGGTTGTAATACATTCTTCTCAACTGTTTAGATGCATGTGGCACTCTGTCTGGTCTGATCCATTTAATATGCTGGTGATAAGCAGATATATCATGATCAATATATTAGTTAAGAATGCAAGTTTGAAAAGTTGATAACACATATTTATTCCAGTTTAATATATTTTATTTTTGTCAGAGTGCTACATGAGTGATCAGGTCTACAGTCAGCAGTCTAATTATCTCAACTGATCCCATATTTGTGGGTTGAAGATATCAGCCAGGATTTCATCCCTATTTGCCAGCAATCTGTCACTCCAATATTTTTAGTGGTAATAAATTCTTTATAGATTGTGCGTCTTCATTCTGTTGGTATTGAGACTATTAAACAGTATATGTGTAAATACTCTGATTAAAATCAGAACTTGTATGAAGAAAAATATCCATGTGACAAAAGGAACATACCTTTAAATTGATCTAATTTTATTAATTAACTTTTATTCTATCCTAGGTTATTGATGTCATAGTTAAACATGGGCTCTATGAAGGAAGAATGTGTTTTATTACTTGAATATCTGAACAAAACTAGATTTCTAAGATTCTCAAATTCCTGGAACATTTCATCCATATAGGTTTGAGACAGATAACTTTTTTTAGATACAGTAAAATTTATATTAGGAATCAGAATAGATACAAAATATGGCTTTTGTCTTGTTTTCACAAAGTCAGTAAACATCTGAAAAGAACATTTTGATGTGTAGTCACGTATGTGGTACTCAGACTGTTAATACTAATGACAGATGGCATTAAGCCTGAATATAAACTAAAGTGTATTGATGGTGTGCTTATGCAAATGGAGTTATAAGGAGTGTTTTTGGAAGTAGGTTTGAGGGAAAGACTATAAATGGATCACAATGTGAAACTTTAACTATTCAAGAGTAGTAAGAGGGAATGTTAAGATATGTATACTTGAGGTTGTCCATGCAGATTTATCTATTACATATTTTTCTTTTGTTTTCTCTTTTTTATTAAAATTTTTAACAATAAATGAAAACAAATATTAAAACATAGCAACTAAATATCACTGAAAGGTTAGCATCGCTAGAAGACTGCTCTTTAAGAAATCCTGAATCCACTAGCAGTCAACTTATATTATTTTGAAGTTTTACTGTACAGAAAAGGAAACCAGGAACTCTTCACTTTTTTCCTTTCACCCTACTCTGCCCGCCCCCATTGAAAAGTTTGCATCGCTAGAAGACTGCTCTTTAAGAGATCCTGAATCCACTAGCAGTCTACTTATAATTTTTGAAGTTTTACTGTACAAAAAAGGAAACAAGGTTGTTAATTTTTAATATTTCCTGCTTAAATAAAATAAAACTACAGTAGTGTCCCACTTGGGAATCAGCAGCACTGGCAATAATTTGTTAGGCCCCCCCCTTGAAAGTCTTGTAATTAGTAGTTACAAATTAACAGAGAAATAAACAAGGATAGAGTAAGGAAACCTTTATTTGTACTCTTACCCAATTATGCTGTATGCTTGTTCTGTCCTGAACAGCACATACAGATTGTTTCTGCAGTCTCGAAGTCTGGTTGGGGACCAAATGGCAGCAGATACACCAATCAAAAGATAGTATCCCCTAGTAATCCAGACTATGGAAGCGAGGTATTAAAACCCCTCTGCCTCGCACCATTTTTTCTTCTTTTTTAAAATCTGCTAGTGCTCTCGTATCCCATCGGTGGCAGTAAGACTCACTATCCTGCATCTATTTTAAACTATTTTGTTAAATATTGTCAACACTGCTATCTTGCAATATTGTACTTTAATGTCATGCTTTCTGTATAATTATTCAAGCTGAGTGAAATTGTAATCTCAGGAGGAAATAAGTGAATGATTATTATTACTGTTGTATACAAAACAAAAAGGGTAGCACTGCAACTTATAATGAAAATATGTGATCGATACCAACTATGCAGAAAATGCACTGTTGTTTATGCTTCTTATTGGGTTTAACAAACAAACTAGTTAGAGTGAAAATCCTGCTACTCACTGATAGAGGCAAGTGTTTTTTACCTCTCATTGTTACAAAGAAGAAAGAAGGTTGTAAACGAACTGCTTTTACTGGATTTTCAACAAGCAAAGAGCAAAAAGAGTGATATGCAGTCATATCTGTGACAAGCGTTTTCTAACTGTAATTGATAAAAAGAAGGTAGAAGGTTTATATTGGCTTGTTTTAGGGCTGTACTCTATTTATCTGATACTTGTAAGGGGAACTTGCATTTACATTTGTAACCTTAGTGAGGATGCTAGCAACGAGCATGCTTTTTAATAAGTTGAATACCTGCACTAAATAATGTAAAGCATACTTCTGACATTATATATGAATGTCTGTGTAGATTGCTATTCTAGTTTGTAGTTTAAAGATTAAATTGTTTGCTATATTGCTCTAATCTATAGCTATATCTCTCCTTTCTCACCTCCTAGGAACTCTTCACTTTTTTCTTTCACCCTATTCTGCCCACCCCCATTGAAAGGTTTGCATTTCTAGGAGACTGCTCTTTAAAAGATCCTGAATCTACTAGCAGTCTACTTATATATATTTTTTAAGTTTTACTGTACAGTAAAGGAAACAAGGTTGTTAATTTTTAATATTTCCTGCTTAAATAGAGTAAAACTATGGTAGTGTCCCACTTGAGAATCAGCAGCACTGGCAATAATTTATTAGGGCCCCCTTGAAATTCCTGTAATTAGTAGTTTACAAACTAACAGGGAAATAAACAATGATAGTGTAAGGAAACCTTTATTTGCACTCTTACCCAATTGTGCTGTATGCCTGTTCTGTCCTGAACAACGCATACAGATGGTCTCTGCAGTTTCGAGGTTTGGCTGGGCCCCCGCTTCACTTGCCTTGCTCTGCTCGACTCACTCTGCTCCCCTACCCTACCCCCAATTCTCACCCACCCCCACTACAACTACATTTATTTTTAAAACCATATCACCTGACAATCCTCTACACCTATTAGCTACCTGATCCTAACAACCCTACCCACACCCCCTAACTGCCTACCAAATAAGAACACACAGTAGTAAACAGTCACATCTCTTTACCTACCCCTTTACTTACAACACAAAACTGCAAATAGCCAAATACCACTCCCACATTAAAATGCAAGTGTCATTATCACTTCTTTTATTAACTATTACTACCCTAACTTGCACCACATCAATACATACAAATATACAACTTCAAAATACTTCCTACCATACAACGCATATTACGTCACATACAAAACCTCATATATATTTCCCTATCTGCTCCACACTATTCAAAGATAATTCCATACTACATATATATAAGACCTGCCTACCAGGATTTTATGCTAGGAAAATACCAAGCAAATCCTTCATAGAAATAGCGCACACAATTAAACAAATTATAACATTTAGCAAAAGGCTACTCATTTCAGGAGACATACACCCAAACCCATGACCATATGATACCATACTTTCTAACAAACATAAATCTGATCTACTAATTATTAATATAAACATTAGGAGCATCTCCAACAAACTCCCTGACCTGCATGCATTCATAACCCAATACTTGCCAGATATACTGGCCATAACTGAAACCTGGCTAAAACCTAGCATCCAAAATGAAGAAATCCTGCCTCCTAGATAAAACACCTAAGACTAGATAGAACAGGCATGAAGAGAGGTGGAGTTGCAATTCTTTTTAAAAATATACTCAACCTCCAACTGCAACCTCTTTGCCAAAATTCCAAAATGCTGAAACCTTAGGCTCAGTACTAGCTATAAACAATACAAAAAGAATTAACATTCTCTGCGGTTACATCCCTCCAGGAAACAACTCCCCCATAATTGAGGAAACCCTTCAGTGGGTTAGAGATGTACCTCTCAACTGTACATACTTTCGCAGATTTTCCAGATTTTTGCCTAATTTTTTGGTTCATTTTTAATAAAATTGTGCCTTTCTGGTAAATTAGTGGCAAATCATTAAAGACTGACATTAGAAAATAATGACAGACATTTGAGTTTTAGACTTCATACCCTTCAGAAAATCCATGCTAATGCAAAACCCGTTGTTCTAGCAACTTTCTAAGTTTGTAAGAGCAGTATTTCAAAAGTGTCCCTATTTGTACCACTTTTTTATGGCTTTGTCCAGATTTCTTACTCTGAGGTTGAAAGGTATGGTTAGAGATAACCTTCCACAAGCGACCATCATACAAGATGACCTTAATACTGACTGGTTAGCCTGTAACTCTATTAACCCCACCAATCATATTAACCTATTCGAATTTGCCAAACTTATCCAGGAACCCACTAGAGAAGATAAAAAATCTCACAAACAATCTATTCTTGACTGGACACTAGTGAACTATCCCAAACAAAACTACACATCAGGCTGTCTTCCAGATGGGCTTAGTGACCACCATCCTACCTTCCTTCTAAGGAAAGGTGTCATAACGCCCAAACCTATAATATATAGACAAATCGGAGATGGGTGCGAACTAAACACTATACTAAAACAATGCAACTGGAAAACACTACAAACCCTAGGATTAGACCAAGCAGTTGACTACTTTAACAATACATTTACCAATGTCCTTAATAGTATCATTCCCATCAGGAGAATTAGGGCTAAAGCAAACTATGCACCATGGCTAAGTAGGGGCACTAGAGCCTTACTAAGGTCTAGAGACAAAGCCTGGAAACCATGGAAAAAAAGACAACTCCATCCAAAATAGGCAAATCTACCAACTACTTGGGAATCAGGTCAAAAAGCAAACAAATCTTGACAAACAGAATTACATCCTAGGAATCCAAAATAAACACTCAAAAGGCACCCAAAATTTTTGGCAAGCCATCAACTCCCTCCTAAAACCTGGCAAAAAAACCACCCCCACTCCCACCTCCTCCAATAATAGTGACAGAGCTTCCCAATTTAATCATCACTTTATAGACTCCATCCATTCACTATCCACACAATTATCATTAAATAACACCTCATCCACTTCTACCAAAAGTCCAGATAACTCACCCTATTTTTCTCTCACCTGTTCCCACCCCTACTATTAAAAAACTCCTAAAACTTAAACCTACTACCATCACAGCTGATAGTATACCTGCTAACGTCTTAAAAATAGCCGCTGAATCCTTATCTTTCCCTGTTTCAATCCTTATTAACTGATATATTCGGAAAGCATATGTCCCTCAACTCTGGAAAGTTTCTTATATCATTCCCCTTCACAAAGGCGGTAATTCCTTTGACTTCTCTAATTACCGTCCCATAGCCAAACTGTCTCCCTTATCTAAACCTCTTGAGAAATTTATTCACTGCCAAGTTATGCAATTCCTTAACACACACAACCTCCTCTCTCCCACGCCACAGTACAACCACTGCTCTCCTCTCTTTTGCTCATTAGGCTAATAAAGACAGAAATTAAAACAATTTTGTATCTGCCATATTTCTGGACCTATCCAAAGCTTTCAACATGGTCTCACACCCAATACTATTACATTCTCTAGCCTCCCTATCCTTTGCTTCTACTACTATCTCCTGGTTCAAAAACTAGCTATCAAATAGACAGCAATCTGTCCAATGGCAAGGTATGCTATCTCCCCTACTTCGTCTACCATAGGTATACCACAGGACTCAATCTTGGGCCCACTTTTTTTCTTTATTTTTACAAACAACCTACATACTTGCACCCAACATGCCTCACTTATACAGCATGCAGATGACTCGACACTTGTCTGAGCAGCCCCATCTCTTACCACCTTACAAAAGCTCACCCAAGAATCCTTTAACTCTGTTGAAAGTTGAATTACAAACATTCAACTTATTTTAACCCCAAACAAGACTAAATTGCTCCTGTTCACCTCTAATAAATGTAACCCCACCCCCTCTCCTTCTCTATCAATTTGAAAAAAGCACTGTCATCTCTCCAACTTCCCATCCTAAACTCCTTGGTGTAGAAATAGACAAAAATCTTTTCTTTGATGTTCATATTTCTCAAACCTCAAAAAGGTACACACAAAAATTGGAACTCTCTACAGACATAAAAAATTCCTCACTGACAAGGCACGGCTCATCCTTGCCCATACTCACCTATTGTCCACTCTTATGTATGCAGCACCAATTGTAACCCATCTTAGAAATACTGATCTTGTCAAACGTGAGTCATGCTATAATAAAATTGCTAGGTTTGCTAATAACTCCACCTTTAGAACCCAACACCATCAGGCAATAAGGGACTTACAATGGTTAGAACTTCCACAATTACTCAGCTATCATCATCTAGTCACTGCCTTCAACATCCTCACATACCCTGACAAAACCCCTGCACTAAATCAACTACTATCTCACTACTCTTCCTATCGCCCTCTTTGGTCTACTGGCAAATCTCTCCTCAGTGTCTCTAGGGCAAAGAACACTGAAGGGAAAGCTCTATTCTCTCATACCACAGTCAAAATTTGGAATGATCTCCCCACTTGTATTAATTCTGCCTCCACTACCTTGTATTTCAAAAACTCACTCAAATTACCTCTTACTAAGAACTGGAAATGTCCATGTATTACATAAATATCTCTACTTTTTCCTTCTTTCCATTGCTTCCTTCCTTGGCTTACCTACTGTTGGTAAGCTGCAGATAGTAAACATAAAGAGCTAAACTACAGATTACTCTGTACATTGTATATATTAGAAATATTTTTGTCTCACCCTTGTTCATTTTGTATGTCATTGATCTATGTTTTCTTGTATGTCTGTTATCCTTATGTAGTATTGTTAAATAATTTGTGGAGCTTTTCTCCCCGGGCCTCCGCTGTAAATAGACCTTGTCCAGTTGGACTATCCTGGTTACCAAATGTAAATAAATAAAAAATAAAAAAAATAACTATTTACATTGCATATTATTTTGGTATAATGCATATTACTGTTATTGTTGGCATAGCTCCCAACTGTCCAGATTATCGCAGAATATGTAGATTTTTAACTCATATTTTTTGGTTTATTTCTCAAAAAATTTTAGTTTTCTGGCAAATCACTGAAGACTGAAGTCAGAAAATAATGGCAGACATTTGATTTTCAGACTTAATGTCCTTCTGAAAATTCCTGCTCATGCAAAACCTTCAGAAAGTTCCTGCTCATGCAAAACCTGTTATTCTATCTACTTTCTAGGTTTGTAAGAGCAATATTTAAAAAGTGTCCCTATTTTTGGCCCTTTGTCTCCCATTATTTGTTTCTTTGTCCAGATTCCTTGCTGTAAGAGGTATGATTGTTGGTAACAAAATTCTTGAAGCAGTCATTGAAGTAGCTATGATTGTTTATGAAGTCTGAGATGCAGTTAAGGGAAATGACAACATTTAGGATTTTTTGGAATAATCAGAAGTATATCCTGCCTCTTCTGGTTATGTTGGCCTAGTTTTTAATTTGGATATGTTGTATTACTAATGTCACAGTTGTGTTCCAATGTTTAATGAATAGACATGTTTACAGATTTAACAACTATACATACTGTAATACAAGTTGGCGGCCACGGTGGTGCAGCGGTTAGCTTTGTCGTCTCACAGCAAGAGGTTCTCCAGTTCGATCCTCAGCTGGGGTGCCTTGTTTGTGGAGTCTGCATGTCCTCCCTGTGGTCGTGTGGGTTTCTTCTGGGTGCTCCGGTTTCCTATCCCAAAGACATGCTGTAGGCGGATTGGACACTCTAAATTGGCCCTAGGTGTGTGTGTGTGTGCCTTCTGTGGAAGGTTGGGGGCTGGGTTGGCAACTCGACATTGTAAAACTCAACTGCCAATAATGAGCAGACAGGTGATCTGTTGTGGCAACCCCTAACTGGGTAAAGCCGAAAGAAGAAGAAGAAGACATACTGTCATACAAGTGGTGTTTTTATCTCACACTATGTAGCTTATGTTCATGTCTTTATGTTGGAAATACTGAGATGTTTAAACATAGAATCTTTGGATTTTTAAATAATAGTAAAACAAAACATCAAATATTGTTTTAAACAAATATGTTTTAGATTCAGTGAACAATAAGTTAAAGATTTCAAGATTTAGAAATTATGTGGCAAAATATGAGGGATGATGTTAAATTATAGTATATACTACACAGAATATGCAATGCACGTCTGGCATGCATGGCATAAAACTCCAGGTGGCCTGATTCCAAAAGGCTTGCTCTTGGTGTAAGTGACCCCTCATACTGACAGCAGACTAAGTGCAGGTCTTTTGAAATCTGGCTCCCAGTTTAAGCCTGTTTACAGATAGACCTTACACCAAAGTAAGTCACTTACACTGAGAGCAACTCTTTTGGAATCTGGCCCCAGGAATTACCTAGTCTGACTCGGTCAGCAGTTGCTGATAGGAACCATTTTATATGCTACAACATTTTTTCCCATGAGAAAGTATCTGTTGCATGTAAAAGTGAATGTAGTGTTTTTCATTAGGTGTATTCTATCTTATAGTAAGGTGTGTTTTTTTTTTTTACTTGTGAGCTATATTTCTTCATAGCCATTTACACCTGCCATGCTACGAATGAAATTAATAAAAAATAAATTAGTTTCTCAAATGCATATTTGTACTTCTCTCAGTCAGACATTGGTCTGAACATATGGCAGTGCTGTCATTCATTCATGCGCTGAATGCTATATGTTTGTGTGTTTCAGCATCAGTGCCGTATGTTCCACCATGTTTGACTTATTCACAGTTTTGCTTGTATTTGAGAACTCCCTTGTACATCATCAAACATGAGAATCTTTAAAACTTATGATGTTGAACAATCTATTTTGCAAATATCCATCATAAATGCTCTTTGTACAAGTAATAGTTTATTTATTATTTACTTATTTTACATTTGTTGACCGAAATTGTCCAAATGAGCTGAAGAGCCCTTTTTCAGTAGAGGCCCGGGGAGAAAAGTTCCAGCATATTAAACCATTTTCATTATAAATTAGCATTAAACAGCAATGTTACAGGATTATTATATGGCATTAAGTAGCAATACATTGTTATACAGTGTCAATAATCAGGAGTATAGCAAAATATATAATATAGAGTATACAAAGGCCATTTGTATGGGTAGACTACATATGCATCCCACTGCCAGAGGCTATGTGTTAGAAAATATATCTGTAGTTGATAATGGTTGTGTGGAGACCTTGCCATTTAGAAAAAAGCAGTGAATGCAAGGTTGTATCTTGATTATGGATGATGTGAATTACTGATACTATCTTTAAAAAGCCTAGTGATTTGAAAGAGATTTACAAATGCGGTAGACATTCACATACCTAAAGTATGTTCAGCATGTTCATGGAAGACTGCATATGTGATCATCCATTTCATTGATATGAGGACCCTCCTTCATGATGTCTCTTTGATTACTACCTTGTTCCTTATTTTCTGATATTGTGAAGTATCATGGCTGATACTGTCACATCTGGTCCGATCACTATCCAACAGTGTACCTTTACCATGGCAACAAGTGATTCCATATACTGCACAGGTTGTGTAGTATTTTTCTTACTCTCCTGACAGCTGTGCTAACTGTTATGCTAGTGTTGCAATCAGGTAACATTTGAAATGTTGGGACCCACTAAAGTGAGTCCAGAAATATGGAGATTCAATAGCCGAATGATCAGACGTGCATATATGAAGTCCGAGATGACATTTCTTGGAATCTTTCCTTTTCTCCAAGGCATGGTAATTTTAGAGCTGGTATATATATATATGTTTGGAAGATATGGGGGGGCTAGCCCCCTACATGGGGGTGCAAGAGGGGTTCCTCCCCTGCAAAAAGAAGCTTAAAGGGGAAGATTGCATTTCGAGATTTGCTCTTTTCCTATGTTTTCAGTCTTTAACTTGTCTGCACTCAGCATTTTGAGCGCCAACATTTCAGAAGGGAGCTGTTAAATCAACATCGTTAAGAAATTTTAATAGATTTCAAATGTCTGTTATGAGTACTAACACAGATATTATTAAAACTGTCTGAGTGGTATATTTTGTACAACACTCTCTCCTCTCACTTGTCAATTTTGTACTGGGGACTTTGATATATGCTACGTATTGTTGCATGTCAGTTTTATAAAGTTCTGTTTGCATTTGATATGTGACACTGCATATAGTTATTGAAAGTTTATTTTCAGTTTACACGGTACAATTCCCCTCACAAATACATTTTTGTTAATATGTTCAAAACAGTTATTTACCTATCACTTATTTGGTGTAAGCAGTTTACACTGCCTAATTGTTTTCTCACTAAACCATGTTTGATATGTCATTAGTCAGGTGTCATAATGTGTGTCTTTTTTACGTCAGGCTTATTACACCATGCCTTTCCTGTTACGGTTTAGAAGCTGTTGAAGACTGGCAGCCATACAGAAGTCAGAGGTGTCACATAAGTATTTAATGGAGATATTTTACAGTTACTTATTTATAATGGGCTGTTGATTGATCTTATGACATATCAGTATGCATTTGGTATTAATATTCAATACCAAACTTGACCTTTAAATAAATTCTTTACCAGAAATAATTACATTGGCAGCAGTGGAATAGCTACAATATCTTGCTTAAAATGACATGCAGGATTGCTTCGAAAGGGAAACTAGGAAAAAATGTTACACATTTTTAAATATAAACACATTATTGCAGACTCACTGTGCCTTTCATCATCATGGCACAATTTCTATAAACTTCTGTTTCCCTTTCATTTTGTAGATAAGTTCTGAAAATAGAGTTATGAAAATTATTTTAGGTTTCAGAAATAACTTGTAACATTTTAAGGAATATACCATTATATACAGATTACAAGTTTCTGTCTGCCACACTGCATTTCATCAGTCCTTTGCACAGCCATTTTCCTCTTCCCAAGATGCATCAGTAATTCTGCTGAGTGAACATGGAGACTAATCGATAAAGGGCACATTTCTATTACACAGGATTTGATAATCTGACCTCTTCAATCAATAGACTCTTCAAACAAAAGAGAAGGGTCATTTTGTTTGAAAGTTTAATGCTGAAACGTTTCTTAAGAAGCAGTTGACTGGCATCATATTTTGTAACTGTGCAGATATTAATGTTTTACTTAAAGGTCATTTATTAGAATTTAACTCTTGGGGCACTATACAGACATTGCAGTAATAGGGAATAACTGCAGATATTGTCAACACTGTTACACAATGTATAGTTGCGTAAGCTTTTTTCATTAAATGTATTTTAGTTAGCAAACTTTACCCAGTTCTATTCATTTCATTCCCAAGTAAACACTGAAGCTATATTATGCTTCAGTGCACACTCAGATATTTTTCTCCAACTATAAAAGAGAAATAAAATGGCTCCCCAGAGAAGCTTTGAATGCATTTATTTGCCATGAAGATGTTTACAACCTACAGTCTTGCTACATAAATATAATTGGAATTCAGTCTCACACAATGTTTTTTGTGATACTGACAGTAATAATTTACATCACTACTGAAATGATTTCAAAACATCCCTGTGTAGATTAATACTGTAAGTCACTATGAAATGCAATGTCTTCATACACAAGACAAAGTCTTGTCAGCTGTTTTTAATGCATATGTGTAGCATTGTGCTTTATGTACAGCAAATTTGTCAGAAATAATATATACAATTTTGATGTTAATATTTATAAAAACCTTTCACGATAGTGGCAGCAGTTGCAGTATTTTTTGGTTTACATTCCTTACAATCAAAAATTGCACTAATATTTCAAACAAAAGTTACTTCATTCCGCAGTAATATACCTAGTAAAGTATGTAATCCCACATACTATGTTGTACTGTGTGAAGGACATTTTGTAGTAT
>NC_056749.1:522104703-522224703 GCF_019279795.1 Protopterus annectens | reverse complement strand
TATATATATATATATATATATATATATATATATATATATATATATATATGGCTCTACTTTGATTCAGTGAAAACTCATCTGACTGAATTTCAGTTCACCCTCAAAAAATTGCTGAAAGCTCAAATCATTGAAAACTAATTTCACTGAATCGCACTTCACTGAATGTAAGTACTGTTGGGCAAATAAAATGTATATGCCCTTTTTACCACTGTAGTGCAGTCCTGGAGTTAGTGTCGAGGGCTGTGGTGGTGTGGGAGTCGTGGCCCCCCCCCACCTACTTAGCTTTTATATTTATGAATCTCATTTCACTAAAAGCTAACAATATAAAACCAAAAGTAGGTGGGTGGCTACACCCACCACATCCCCCAATGTGGGGGGTTGTGAATTAACGGTTCTGGTGTTGTGGTCTGTGAGTACATGGTTGGAGATGCAGGTCAGTGTTTGTGTTGTACGGGTTTTGGGTAGGGGCTTTAGTGTGTGTCTGTGTGTTTGTTAGTGTGATGTGTGTGTTCGAGGGGAATGTAGCTTGTGTAATGGTGTTTTTGTGTGTTTGTCTGTGTAGTGCAACCTCAGAGTTAGTGTATTTAAGTAGGGAGCTGTATGTAGGGTAGGTGTTTGTGCTTGTATATGTGTAGGGAGGTGTATGTTTGTGTCTGTGTGCGCGCTATGTTTAGTATAGAAGACACACACACACACACACACACACACACACACACACACACACACACTTGGGTCCATATCATTTGAATGAATATTCATTTGACTGAAACTCAAATGTTCAAACCCATTTGATTGAAAACTCATTTAACTAAAAACCCAAGTGAAAGAAGACATTCTTCTCAACAAATATACCATAAACAGTGTTTTATGTAGGGTGCAAGCTCCCTGCACCCTCATACTTATATACACTAACTGCATAGTCAGACAGCTTCACAGAAAAGAAAAAAAAAGACCACCTATAGTGAAGCATTACTGGAGTGAAAACACAATTATCTATAGATCTGGGTTAGAATATGATGCTGACTATTGCAGTTCATGCATACTTTATTAGACTCCCTTCTTTAATAACTCATATATGAAATGACACCATTAGATACTTTCTATAGACTTTTACTCTTTTCTGTCAAGCAAGGTTTCAGTCAAATGAGTTTTTGATCAAATGGGTTTGATCAGTTTCAGTCAAATGACATGAACCATATCTATCTATAAATGTACATGTATATACAGAAATATATGTGTATGTATGTATGTATCTCTCTCTCTTTATATATATTTATGAGATCTATCCCATTGGTTGAGTGTATATTTGGTCGACAACTATTTAATCAGCTGTTTATGATAAACAGCTGTTCAACAGGTATCTGAGATCGAACAGTTCCCAGGGTTGGAGAATATGAACATATCTCATGTTTGTGCAATCTCAAAGTTAGTATACATAATTTTTTATTTGATTGTTGCATGTGGCCAGGCTCTTTCCCAGCAGATGCATGATTGCTTATCAATGTACTTGTTTGCTATATGCATTGTGTATATATATATATATATATATATATATATATATATATATATATATATATATATATATATATATATATACACACACACACACACACACCATACCTTTTGTATCATGTTAGTATGCCGGCTTTGACAAACAGGTAATTTCCCTTTAAATATATGTTGCACTGTATAAACTATACAATTTGTGCAGATGATTAAGAATTTAAGCTGAAAATGAGATGTTTCCTACAGTCAGTGGTACAGGGTTTGATTCTTTTCACATCCCTTTGCCTTCTCTATGACTCTGACACCGTCACTTAAACTGATGGCTTGCTGTGTTTTGCCTCTGAAAAGGGATTATTTTTCCAGTGGACTTGCATATATAACAGATAAAATATAAATGAATGAACAAATAAATAAGCTGACAAACAAAATAAATAAATAAATCGATAAATAAATTATGATCTCACCAATGCTAAGTAGCACTCTGTTTTCACTAGCTAGAAATGAGGTGCAATTTGATATCAGATGAGGTATAGCATGTCAGTATCACATTTATAACACTGTTGTAAAGTATGATTGTAACACCCATGACATTTGTATTGTACTGCTATCAGCATATCTTGAGATGTAAAGCCTGGATATCAGGAGTGTTGATGAAGGTTGTGGGGGCAGAAGGCAAAAGGGGCATTTAGTGGTCTAAAAAGGCAGCTTTTTAGCTGTCTGCTACAATAACAGAACATATTTATTTTATTTATTTATTTATTTATCATTTGTTGACCGGGAAAGTCAGACTAGGTTCCACAGAGCCTGTTTTCAGCGGAGGCCCGGGGAGAAATGCTCCATAACAAAAGGGATCTACGTTGAATGATCGAAATTACAAAACTTAGAACTCATATGGTCGGGACCATATGATCAATGTTTTGTAATTTTGGACATTAAAAAAAAAATAAAACAAATTAAAACACATATGCAGGGGGGGCAAGGCCCTCTGAACCCCCCCACTATTAAAATATGCCAACTCCGAGATCTCAGTACAAGGAAAAGGGAATATTCCCATTCTGTGATGTATGGAGATCTCCGTTTAAGTGTTCAAAGTTTTAAAACTTTGATCATATGGTTTCAGTCATATGAAATTCGAAGTTCTAAACTTTGATCACTTAAATAGGATCCGACGCAAGATATATATAGTGTAAATATGAATTATACATAGAAAGACTGTTCAGAAATGTCATAGAAATATACAAATAAAGCTAATGTTGCACCTGCATGGTGTATGATTCAAGAGCCACATATGCAAAAGTTAAAGAAGAAAGTGCAGTAGTGCTGTACCACACTTGCAGCCACCACAGAAAAGTGGTGGAAAGCTGTTAAAACTTGTCATTCAGATTGTTAAAACACGTTTGACAAAGTCTAAACATACCTCTCAAACTCTTAGAGCTAGAAATCTAGACAAATTCATAAATCGAGGGACAAAGGCCCAAAAATAGCAACACATTTTAAATATTGTTTCTACAAACTTATAAAGTTGATATAATAACATGTTTTGCATTAGTAAGGATTTTACGAAAAATGTGGTCTGAAATTCAAGTTTCTGTGATTATTTTCTGATTGTAATCCTCATTGATTTTCCAGAAAACTACAATTTTATGAAAAGTCGACCAAAAAAAGAAAAGCCTTTCTTTGTTGGAGGGAAGCCTTCTAGTTTGTTGGTGGGAGTGGTAAGCACTAGGTAACCTGTCTACCACATAAGGAGTGGTTCTGGCCCAGAAACTGTAGTTATTGGCAGGGCAATCTTTTCCATCTCTCTCAGCTTTCTGATTTGAAAGCCTGCATTTGCACTTGTTTCTTTCCTGTAACTAGTCTAGTGTAGCTACAGATTCTTAGCTTTAGCACTTGAATTTGCTTATTTGTGCTCAGCACTTGTTCAGAACTTGTTGTAAGCACTAAATAAGCTACTAATTACTATAACACTAAACCTTCCTCGTTACCTAGAGGAAAACAGTTTTTACACTTACTATTTTCACTTGCTTAGAAAAAAACAGTTCTTGTACTCGCTTTCCTCACTTATCCAGACGAAAATAGTTTTTTATTCAGGCATGTCCAAGGGTCAGCTACTAGTGATCTCTCGTGTCTATCTGATGAATCTGGGCATCTTGGAGCAATGTAGAAATTGCCTCATGTACACAGACAACCCTCTCCTCCTACCACCCAGCACTACAAACTGTGAGAGATGCATTTATCTAGCCAAACTGGATGTAAAGCTCTCTCCAACCAAGACTAAACTTGACATTCAAGAGTAGAAGGTAAACACTTACACCACACCACACTTATCACATAGTCTCACTAAATCTACACCACCAAAATCCACACATAGAAACACAAAAACATTTGCAGACGCTCTCAATAATAATCTGTCCAAGCAACAGAGACCTCCAAAGCAGAAACACAAGCAACTTCCACTCTCCAAAACAACCCAAATGACACATAGCCCACAGACTCAGTGTGCCATTCAACCACAGCCAATAAGGTAAAACAACATATCCAACACACTATTCATAGGTGACTCTATAGTCAGGCCCACTGATGTCCAACTCACCAGGCTAAACAAGGAGAAGGTTACTGTCAGCTGCCTGTCAGGTGCCAGGATCCACCACATAACCCATGCACTCAGGTTACTCCACAACAAGTACAAATATGAGTCTGTCATTGTCCATATTGGTGTGAATGACCTGAGATGTACCTCCCTGGACTACATGAAAAAGAGACATGGAAGAGCTCTCCGATCTTGTAGCCCAGGCAGGTATGACCCTAGCCCTGACTAGCATTCTGCCATCACCCATAATGATACCACAGTACAAGGACAAAATGATTGACTTCAACAATTGGCTGAGCCTCTGGTGTCATTCCAGGGGGATACAGTATCTGTCTGCTTGGGATGACATGGTCGACAGGCCACAATGTTTTGCCAGAGATTGCCTGCACCTGGGATTATGGATACAGGCTAAGGCTATTGCTATCCCTATAGTGCCTTTTTTAAGCATGGTTCAAATGACAAATTCACCACCATAACAGGAACAGGCAAGCAAAAACTGAGGGTAATGCTACTCAATGCTAGAAGTCTAAATCTCAAAATGCACTCACTCGAGGCACTCCTTAAAATGGAGAACATCGATATCTGTGCAGTGACTGAGACCTGGTTCAAGGCTCCAGAGAGCACACCTGCACTACCAGGCTACAACTCTTACCACACTTTTCGGATGTGTAACCTGGACAGGAACACCAAAGGTGGAGGTGTGTCCATATTCATTAAGGATATCCACAACTCTAGGCTAGTTGCTCAGCATAATGCATCCAAGGTTATCCACGTGCAACTAACTCTGGGCAAAACTGCAGTCCAAATTGTAGCTTGCTACAGATCCCTCACCATGCCCCAAGATTCTCACTCCTCTTTTCTTGATGTACTGGAAAATATTAGGGTCAACCAAACACCCTAATAATGGACGATTTCAACTACCCCACCATTAACTGGGAAAAACTACTTGTGTACCAACTCCTTCACACAACGCTTTCTGGAATTCATAAACTCCAATGCCCTGGATCAACTTATCCACACCCCCAGCAGGGGCAACTGTATCCTCGACCTAATCATTACCAACATGAGTGACCGGTATTCCACACCTGAAGTCAACTCCTCATTGGTCCGATCTGACCATAAGCTAATCACCCTTGATATCCACATCCCACCCCCACCACCCATTAAGGAAACTGTGGTAAAACATTTCTCCAAAGCCAACTTCATGCTTCTTAAGACAGAAGTAGTGAACTTCATGACACCCATGCAGATGGACAATACAGTTACGACTGCTGAATCATACACAAATGCACTCTATAAGCACTTACACGAGTGTATGGATCGTGCTATCCCAAACAGAACCAAGATGCTAACCTCCAAAAAAAAGGAAGGCAATCTGGTGGTCCCCTGCCATAAACAAACTGTACAACAGAAGGAAGAAATTGTTGCAAAAGAAAGTAAAGTCCCATGAGTAGAGGATCTCCCTGATCAGCCTCAGTAAGAAACTGAGATCCCTTATAAGATCCTCCAAAGCTAGCTGCGAAAACAAAATCGCCACTGATTCTAATGACAGCCAGAAAGCATTCTATAGCTATGTCAGGAATCTCAATGGCAACACCCAGATCTGCTCTGAGTTACAGCACAACGGCACAAAATTTACAGAACCAACTGACATAGCCAACATCCTGGCAGATAGGTTCAGTGTTAACTTTACTCTCCCCTTCACCCCCAAAGGGCCCATATCTATACAGGAAGAATGCAGAGTCCCTGTAATCACAACTACGCAGGTAAAAGCTGCACTCTCTAATGCCAAAAACACAGCATCCATGGGACCGGACAACATCCCAGGCTGCATTGTACACGAACTTCAGAACAAACTGGCTCCCCACTTAAGCACCACGTTCAATCAAAGCCTCACATCAGGCTTTCTGCCCACTGAATGGTGTACAGCAACAGTTATCCCACTCCACAAAGGGGGAGCCACCACTGATCCTGGGAACTATCGCCCTATTAGCCTGACGAGCCTGGTCTGCAAGGCCATGGAATGTATCATCATGGAACTCATAAACAAAGACATTGGTAACCTCCAAACTCTGGATCCCACCCAATTCAGGTTTGTGAAAGGCAGATCATACCTTCTGAACCTGATAGACTTCTTTGAGGCAGTCACCAAAGCCATAGATGAGGGTAAGGTGGTTCACACAGCCTATCTTGACCTCGCCATGGCTTTCAACACCATCCCCCATTCTGGAATTATAGCTAAACTCACAAAACTAGGTATAAATCTGTATGTCACAAGATGGGTTGCCAACTGGCTCACTGACAGAACCCACACTGTAAAATTTCCACACTCCAAATCTGCCCACAATGTAAATGTTGCACACTCCAAATCTGACCTCAAACCAGTGACAAGTGGAGTACCACAGGGTTCAGTCCTGGAACCTCTCCTGTTTGGTATCTACTTTTTCTGAAGTACAGGCTAACACAGAAGGCCTCTGGCTAAAGAAGTTCACAGATGACTGCAAGCTAGGAACCATAGTCGAGTCCCCAAATGATGTGTAAATCTTACAGAAGGGCCTCGTTGAGGCAGATGCCTTTTGTCAGAGCCATGGTCTCAAGCTCAATGCCAAAAAGTGCACAGTCATCCCCTTTGGTAAAAACTCTGTACCCATGAACTACTACATAGACAGCAGTCTATGTAACACCAAACATGTGATAAGAGACCTTGGGACCCAGGTGGACAGTAGTCTGTCCTTTGATAGTCACATCACCACAGTAGTCAGGAAGTCCTTTTACGTGGCAGACCTCATCATAAAGGGGTTCTCATCCAGGAAAAAAGAGGTCATTGTTCCCCTCTAATTGACACTCATTAGACCCATTATAGATTGCAATGCCCATTTTGGAATGTACCTCACAAGACATCTGCAGCAATAGGAGCATATTGCCTACTCCGAGGTGATCTCTGCATAACATATAAAGCTATGTCAAGCCCAGAACTGTTGGACATGCTACACCTAAAGAAATCCAAATCCCTCCGAGCTACATGGTCTAGGTACCTAAACCTTGTCACCACAATAAACAGGACATGCTGGAGAGATAGATTCCTGTCCCAGAGACTTCCCATACCCTGGAACAGGCTACCCATCTATGTCAAGCAAAGTTCTTCATTAGCACTCTTCAAGAAAAATCTTGATGAGTGGATGGGAAATAGGAAATACATGTCGGGGATCAGTTCTGTGTCTCTGCTCAGTGGCACAGGAAAATAACTTTCTTGGGTGGAGTAAGCCAGGGAACCTTGTTGGCTAGGCTTACGTAGGCCCTCAGGCCAATAGCCTAGTACCTACCTATGAATCTATAAAATGAGGTAGCAATCTGGATATTCTATGAAAATCTGGACAGTTGAGAGGTGAGAGTCTAAATGAAGTGTTTAACAGCTTCCCTCTGCTCTTTTGTGGATGACCACCAATTCCTGTTAATGCTCTAGTATGTGTGACTATGGCTTAACAGTAGTAAGAGATACTTAATAAAAGTTTAAGAACCTTTCTAATGTCAAAATGGTGCTTAACAAGCATGCTTCTACCCAAATTTAGAGCATAATCACAATGATCCATATGCTGCAAGTCCTTGTAGTTCAAAAAATAAGATATCCAATCCATCACAGAACATCTAGATTCTGGTAGCATCCACTGCTCAGGTTGTAGATGTGGAGTTTTACAAAAGGTTGTTGAGGACTTCTGCCCTGGACTCAGCTGTTCTACAACTGGCTCTGCTCAGAGCTGTGCATAAAAGGTTGCTATAACTTATGCTTGTAGGTGTTGGGGGCCAGGAACAATGAATTTATTATTTATTAAATGCTCCTTGCAATAAAACCTCAATAGGTAAACACAGAAGGTTAGTATAACTGTTTGGGACTAGGGCAATTGTCGTCATTATTTCTTGAATTTTCCTCACAAACCTCAGAGGTATGAATAGAAGGTCACTTTTTTTTTGTGGAGCTGTCACAGTGTGGTCATTATTTCTTTAACTTTTCACATAATCATACCTCACAGTTATGCACATATCACTACAGTTTGCATGGAGGCAGTGTACTATCTAGGAGCAACAAGCTGGAACACATGACTGTGATATTTTTTTCTTTCTCACAATCAAATATCACAAGTATATTCATGTGGCTAACCTTGCGAAGTAGGAGTAAGTTGTCATATTGTGACCAAAATAGTAAAAAAACGGGGATTCCAACCACAGGGACTAGCAAGAACAAAAGTACAAGGCTGGAAGGAAGCACTCAGGTCCACAAATTGATCTAAGGTTTAATGTCACCAAAATGAGAAAAGCAGAACACCGTTCAAATTTCTACCCCTCTTGCAACTAATTTTCAGGGGTCCCTTGTCAATACCTTTAAGATCCATCAGAGAAGTAAACCTGTTCCATTCATGTTATTATGTCCACTACCATTTTGGAGTCCAAATTAAAATCTAAAATAAGGGCTTTAGAGTAAGCCAATGGGTTCACTTCCCCTTGAACAATTTTGATTTGTGACCAGTCCTTTACCCAACAATGGGAAGTACCTATCATGGTGTAAATTGCATACATAAGCATGACTGTCAACCAGAACTCCGTCGGGTAGCCCCTTTGAATAAATAAACTTTCAATTAAATCACACTCCAACAAAAAAATCTGCATCCAGAAAAGTCATCCTGGATGCTCAAATTAGCTGACCCTTAAAAGTTTTCTTTTTCTGTATATAAGGGTGAGCACTTGAAAAATGAAGATACGAATCTGAAAAAGTTTCTTTAGGAAATATTTTAGACTAAATATTGTCCACAGTTTTAATTCAACTCACATCCAGAAAGTCAAGCCTATCTGTATTTATAGAACTAGTAAATTCCAAAAGAGGTAGTGGTGTCCAAATAATTCAAAAATGAATTTAACATTTCCACTGTGTCACTCCAAAAAATAGCTATATCATCTAAAAATCTCTGATAATGGGACCAACAGTTACTATAATTTTTTTCCCACTAAGCTAAAAATATGTTGGCGTATGTGGGGGCACAATTTGCCCCCATAGCTACCCCCTTAATTTGATGAAAAAATTCTCCCCCATAAAAAATAAAACTGTTTTTAATACCATCTCCATCAGTTGTATCGTAAAGAAACCTTTTCAAATTCGTATCTTCATTTTTCAAGTGCTCACCCTTCTATACAGAAAAAGAAAATTTTTAAGGGTCAGCTAATTCGAGCATCCAGGTTGAACAAATAAACTTTCAATAAAATCACACTCCAACAAAAAATCTGCATCCAGAGAAGTCAAAGGGGCTACCAGAGGGAGTTACTGGTTAACAGTCATGCTTATGTAAGCAATTTCTGCCATAATAGGTACTACCCATTGCTGGGTAAAGGACTGGTCACAAATCAAAATTGTTCAAGGGAAGTGAATCCATTGGCTTACTCTAAAGCCCTTAGTTTAGTTTTTAATTTGGACTCCAAAATGGTAGTGGACATAATAACAAAGGAATGGAACAGGTTTACTTCTCTGACAGATGTTAAAGGTATTGACAAGGGACCCCTGAAGATTAGTTACAAGAGGGGTAGAAATTTGAATGGTGTTCTGCTTTTCTCATTTTGGTGACATTAAATCTTGGAACAATTTGTGGACCTGAGTGCTTCCTTCCAGCCTTTTACTTCTCTTCTTGGTTGTCATATTGTGAATATACACCTGTGATCGACAAGTTACAATATGTTGTTATATTTTGGTTATCAGATGGATACACAGAAGCCGTCTCTTATGGTTGGGATGAAGGTATGGGGGAGAAGAAGCACGCTGTATGATGTGGTACAGCAGCAACTTATATGACTGAAGCCACTTATTCATTCATTTTCATCTCAACTTAACATCAGAAGAAAATGCAGAAAGTGACTCCCCAGGACTCAAGAAGCTTGGCACAAGGACGGTTTTAGCCTTGCGCCGAACATCCTCATTACAGATGGTACAGCAGTGCCATATGAATATGTATGAGGGTGCATCGTTGCACCCTCAACGTGCACAGGAAATGTGTGCATGTGCAGGGGGTGTGTACAAGTGCTCTACGGAGACATAAACATGCCCCAACAGTTGCACGACCTACTATGCTTACTATTGGAGCCCGCCTCTAATAGTAAGTCAGTAATTCAGTGTCCGTGGATACCGAAATGTATGCTAATCATACAAGAGTTATCCAGGGATGTCAACTGATCCTAATTTGGATATTCCCAGGGTTTTTCGGGAGAACACAGCTTTGCAACAAGGTACTGTAGGGGCTGAAAGCTCTATGATTTATTCTGCTCAACAGAGAACTATTGAGCAGTTTTTTTCAGGTTCTAGACCTGCTGTAAATGTTTCTGCACATGTTCCTGTGGATGCACGTCAACCTGAAGTGAGAGACTGTCATTTTTTTGATCAATTTTTGCAAGAAAGAAATAAGAGTGCTCAACCCTTTTGTTTCTGTGGGACATAAATTTCAAAGTGTGTCTCCAGAAATCAGAGAACTGTATCAAAAATATGACAGGTTGATTGAGAAAGAGACAAGGGTGCACTTTAACATTTTAGGTTTGCAAAAAAAAAAATATATTAGCTTGAATATTACACCTAGAGGTCTTAGATTTGTAACGAATCCTAGTACACCATTTGACTTGAATTGTGCTGCTGATAAGAAATTTAAGGAACGCTGGTTCATAGCAGCACACAAGTGTGTAATAGAGTGGCTTCACATTCTGTTGGAAAGGGACCAGCTCAAACATCAGTCTCTTAAACAGGAGCTGGTTTCCCTTTCACATAGTATTAGTTCATCTGTGAGTCTAGAAAATATGAAGTCTTTCATGGAGAAGACTAATGAGAGACTGAATAATCTAGAGAATGAACTTGTAAAACAAAAGAAAACAAAATTAATACGTGATATCAATGAATATGAAGCAGGGACTGCATTTTCTTACCCTCCTAATTGGACAGAACATAAGCAAAAACAACGTAGGAGGGTAAGATTCACTGATGCACCGTTGTCTTCTTTCACTTCTTCAGGGGAAGAGTTTAGGTCGGACACCAGTATGGAATTTCCAGAATTACTTAGACCAGCACAACCATGTAGGATGCAACAGGAGTTTAACAATGGAGGCTTGCAGCACCAGGAATGAACATTTCAACAGGGACAGAAATGCCTGAGAAGTTATGAGCAAGAAGATGTCTTTGTTCAGAAATTCAATCAACCTGACAATTTTCGTCAGAATCGGAGGTATGGGCAACAATATAACAACAAGAAATTTAAACAGCAATGACTTTAATGATAAAAGTATTGTTCTTAATTTATCTGGTTGTGATTTGTCTGATGAACAGTTTGCTGTGTTATGTTTAGGTTTCAAGTTTATACCTACTGTTTTTCCTAAAAAATATTCGATACAGCAAGATATCTTTAAATTTCTTAGGAAGATGCATTTGAAAGTTCATTTTAGCAGGGACCAAGGATGTTCTAATTCTGCACATGGAGGCTTTTCTTCATGTGAATCTGAGGATAGTTTTTATTCATGTGATGAATGTATAAGTAATGATGATGTGCAATTTCCTATTGTTGGCAATGCAATAGATATGTCTTATGTAGCTTCTTCTAACAAATTTATTCCACCTTTTATTAATCAGAGAGTTATACATTATGGCTCTATGATTAAATTTGAATGTGAGAATATATGTGGAAATATGAAATTGAATAGATGTAATAGTTTATATAACTTAACTTATAAAGAATGGAGTGCTTTAAAAGAATTATGTGACAGGAAGGATATTATTATCAAGCCTTCCGATAAGGGAAACAAATTTGTTATAATGAGTGTTGTGCAATATTTTGAGATGTGTATGAATCATTTGCAGGATGAAACAACATATGAAAGAAGCAATATGATTCATTATCCAAAAGGCTGTTACAAAATTTAAACACATGTTGGACAGGGGAGTCAGGCTGGGGTTTTTTACAGAGAAGGATGTGAGGAATAGGTTAGACAATGATAGAAAGGACCTAGCTGTATTCTTTTGTTTACCAAAAATACATAAGAACTTGCATAACCCCCCAGGTCGACCCATTATTTCAGCCTGCAACTATTTCCTGCATAACACTGGTTTGATTTTACATAGAATATTTTTACCATATGTAGTTAAATCTCCAGTTTACATCAAAGATAGTATGGAATTTTTAAACAAAATATCCTCTATTTCTTGGAACAACAAAATGTATTGGTTGGTTATGGATGTTAAAAGTCTATATACCTCTATTAGACATGATGATGGCCTCAATGCAGTGAGATCTTCTTTAAAAGACAACTCTTCTGTTGATTTCATAGTAGATTTGTTGGATTTCTGTTTAAAGAATAATTATTTTATATTTAATGATGTTTTGTATTGGCAGAAACAAGGTGCAGCTTTTGCCCCCATGTATGCCAATTTGTTTATGAATTTTTTTTTAAAGGAAATTTCTATTTGAGTTAAATTTTATGAAATGTGATGTGTTATTTTATTTACGTTACATAGATGACTTGATTTTTATTTGTGATGGTGGTTTTGATTCAGTTAATGAATTTTTGACAGACTTGCATGGTAACCCATTTGGGTTAGAATTTGATGGAATACAGAAGGGAAACAAAGTAATATTCTTGGATATTGTTTTGGAGGGTACAGAACATGGTAAAATTATATCAAATATACATAGGAAGTTTATAGATGGTAATCAATACCTTCATGCATCTAGTTGCCATCCTGTACGTACTTTGGAAGCTCTCCCTCATGGGGAATTGGCAAGGGTATCTAGATTATGTAACACATAAGAAAATTTACAAAGGAATGGGTATCACATATAATATGTTTTGAAAAGAGGGTACAGTGTGAATATTTTAGAAAATGCCCTTATGAAGGTAAAAAAGGAGAATAATATGGTAAGGAATAAATGTAATAAGGGTGAACATCACCATTATAAGAAATATCATCTGGCAACCAGTGATAAAACTTGTAAGGATATTTATTTTGTCTCTACATATAATGTAAAAGTGGAGACATAAAGGATGTAGTGGAACATTTTTGGAAATTTTTAGTGAAAGATAAGGTGTTGATGCACATTTTGCCACAAAAACCTTTATTCTCCTATAAAAGGGGAAGAAATTTGAAAGATATGGTGGTACATGGTAAATTTGTAATGCCAAAATTTTGTTTACCAAGACCACTAAGTGAATTTGGTACAAGATGTTGCAGTAGATGCAGTGTTTGTAGGAATATAGTTAGAACATTTAATTATATTAACAACATTAGGTTCACAGTAAGAGATAGTTTTACCTGTAGAAGCAAGGGAGTTGTGTATGCTTTACACTTTCCCTGTGGCTTATATTATATAGGTGAAACTAAAAGAGAGTTTCGTATTAGGTTAGGTGAGCACATTAGAGACATAAGACATAAAGGGAAAATAAATTTATTGCCACACATTTTAGTGTTTATCATAATAATGATGCTTCGTTTTTAACAGGAACAGTTTTAGAAAGTGTGAAATGCTTTTGTAATGATGAAAATGCTTTGAAATATAACTTACAATATAAGGAAAGTATTTTTATTTTGAAATACAATACAATGACACCCTGTGGACTGAATAATGAAATAAACTGGAGGTGTCTGCTTTAAAACTTTTTTGAACATAATTGTTTAATTAATTGTTTAATTAATTGCTATGAGTATATATATATATATATATCCATTCTTTCAGTGAGAATGTATACTCTTGAAAGGTGGTTACACCGAGGCGCTGGAGAATAAAGAGTTTGCTTTTGGATTTGACTTTGGTTCCTGTTTTTTGATTCCTGACTTCTGAAGATTTTGCTGTTTTGGTATTGTTTTGGATCAGAGTTGTTTCTATCTAATCATACAAGAGTGTCCACGAACAGTGAAATAAAATCGAAGTAGTAAACACATAAGCATGTAGTGGAATGTTGAGCCCTGTTCCTAGAATTTTCACAATTAGATTTCCTGTGTCCCTATTATACATTTGTATTGCTGCAATATCGAAAGTGTAAGCAAAGTGCAGCGAGTTTGTGCGTTGCTGCCCTCCGCCGAGTGTAGCTTACACATCAAAATCATTCAAATAGAGAAAAACATGTGGAATCAACATAAACGTCAAAAGAGTAGTGTTTAGAGCATCCCCCTAATGAACACGCATTCACGGTTCGAGCCCAACAGTCGCACATATCATTTTCCATGTGGAATGAATGTTGTTTTGCTGTAAAACTGACATGAGTATCGCATGAGAGGTTTAACTAAATGTCATTCAATCAAAGTGGTACTGTCATAATGAATAAGGTACTAGTAGGCAGGTGTAAGCACAAATAAGCAGCAGTAAACATATATAAGTACCAGTAAGCAAGTCTGAGTTTGCTTGCACAGGTGTAAACAGTGCCCAGCATAGGAAATGTATATAAGTATGTACAGATATATATTTATCTATGAAGAATGAACGACGTAACAATAAAGCATACAAAAATAATGAGTAGGGAATCAGCAGCAACCCCAGCATTATACAGAGCTGTTAGCATATGTCATATCAAGCTGGGCAGGAGTGAGCAAAGCACTGCTACTCACACCACAGGCAGGATGTTACCAGTGGGAGTAACATTGTTGATCTGCTAAGTCTACTTTACAATCAGATGGTAGTCCCTGGTGGGACTACCATAAAATTGATAGGATGTTTGGCCATCCGAACATTACACAAGCAAGGGCAGGCATGTTCAAGGACTAAATGGTGGAGAGCCTGAGAATACATGGGTTGGGACAACATACGTGTAGGACTCCTAACGCTCGGGAGAGGGCAATGTGTGGAGGTGTGTCATGGCTGCAATAGCAACTGGACAATGGGTGGTATGTGTGTATGTATTTTTAAATTTCTAGTCTCCCACCAGGACACAAGTGCTCTTCAGCAATTGCATTCTGCTTGCTGAGCACACTCAAGCAAATCTGCAGTCTGCGGCTACCACTCCACCCATGCAGTATAAGAAGGAATCAGTACTGCAAAACTAAACAAGGATATACATTTTGAGCCTCAAGAGCAGGGTCAGTCCACCCAGGCATTCTACTTGTATTTTTTATGAGAGTGAAGTTATTACATTAGCAGTATTTCTTAGTAGTTCTCAGTGTGCTAATAAAACTGACTGTTGTAGCCTTGTGCCACCCCCCCAGCTAGTGCAGTAATCCTAATTGTCCAATAGACAGTATGCATTTAATTCAGATCCCTGACTAAATTCACCATCAAGCAGCCCTCTCAGTGCTTTCTGCCTTAGTTTGTATAACTTGGAGGCCCACCTGTTTATTTGCATCTCTATACATTCCCCTTCATTGCTAATGTATCTCCCTACTCTAATCTGTGCTCAAACTGGTTACTAATCAGCAAGTCAAAGTGAAGACACACTCCCAACCTTAATAAAGTTTGCTGTCTCTTCTCTCCTTCACTTTACAGATAGTTTGAATTCTTACTTACCCCCCTCTGAGGCTTCCACTGATAGTTTTGCACTGATTGCCACACTGGTTTCTTTGCATTCCATCTGGTTTACACCCCTTGTGCTACCCCCCCCCCAATACTAAGTCTATATTAGAATCCTGCTAAGCATGGAGCCATCATTAAATTTTTAGTCTCCCACCAGGACACAAGTGCTTTTCAGCAAATGCATTCTGCTTGCTGGTAAGCCATTAGACCTCAGGAATGTGTTTAAAGTGTTCAGATTTGTAAAGTAATGCTTACTTTTTACTCTTGTCTTGGTGAGCTCTGCCCCGCTCCGTTCGCCCTCACTAACACTCAGGCTGTCTCCTCTCCCCTGCCCCCTATTCCTTCCCGCCCCCACTACCTCTACATTTATAGTCATCACAGCCACACCCACAGCTCACCATCACATCACCTCCACCGATCACAGCTCCTCAAGTCAGATCACATTATACCACACCAACTTGCTCCACAAAAAATACTCCCATTCACTCTTATTCCTATTAGGCATTTTTTATATCACCCACACTATTTACCCATATTCAGACCCCCACCTAGTACCATCTTAAATTTTATAACCATGACTATCATACAACTAAGTCTAGTCTGTCTTCTCATAATTCTTTATAACACCACAAGTTATCACTGTAGCAATATCCCTAAACTTGGCACAACACTACATTATGCACTCTCATATACAGGCACCACACATTATAATAATATCTGTCCACAATTATTCAAGAACTACATAACAATTCAGAACTAAACACATATGTTCTGATTCCTACTCCAAAAAAACGCAATACTTTCTCACACTCCTCACCAAACTCCAACGTCTGTATCACCATTTTAGCACCAGGCTCACCATAAGTGGGGATATCCACCCCAACCCAGGCCTAAATCCATCCTGTCCAACACAAACTGCTCCAACACAAATGTCAGAACATAACACCCCAACTATCTTCATCCCAGGGCAAATCAACAACAGCAGCAAAACCAACCATCTTCTAATGCTAAATATTAATATTAGAAGCATCAAAAATAAAATACCGAACTCCAGGCCAAAATAGCACACTACTCCCCAGACATAGTTGCTGTAACAGAAACCTGGCTAAATAAAAACATAGCTAAGACAAAAGTTTTCCCTACCAGCTACAATATCATTAGACAAGACAGACCACTTCGTAAAGGGGGTGGAACTGCCTTACTGTATGAGTCCAACTTAACTATACGTCAATTACCAAACTCCTACCCTTCCCCCAATAATTGGGACAAACTTATCTCACAACTTCAACTTCACCCTAAAAAGGTCATCACCACAATTGTGATTGATATTCCACCTGGTAATATACCTACTAGCCTTGAAGACTTCTTATCTTGGTGTTCTTCCACATACTCACAAGAAACCCTTATTTTGGAGGATTTCAACCTAGATTGGTTCACCTGCATATCAGAACCACCAAGTAATGTAATAAATCTCCATGGCTACCAGCAGCTAGTCCAAATTCCAACTAGATGTGATAAAAAAATCTAAAAAGGAATCCATCCTTGACTGGGTCCTAACTAATAAACCCACATTGTACCCCCACACAGGCTGTCTTCCAGACACCTTAAGTGACCACAACATAATATACTTTATACATAGTAGAACAAGCATATGCAAAACCGCTAACTATATATCCACTAGAAACACAAACAAAATTCTCTCCTAATGTCCTTAATACTTTACTCTGTAACTGTGACTGGACTCCCTTAAAAACCCTCCTACTTGACCAGGCTGTAGCATATTTCAACAAAACATTTCTACAACACCTAGACACTGTCACTCCATTGCGCAAAATCAAGGTTAGAACCACTACAAACCCCGGGCTCAGTAAAGAAACCAAACAAATCCTCAAGTCCAGAGATGCTGCCTGGCTTTACTATAAAAAAAAAAAACAAAGAAACACAAAGCCTAGCTAAGTACCAAGAACTGCGCAACCATGCAAAAAAATGCATTAGCTGGAAAAAAATCCTACTACATGACATTACAAACTAAATACCAACACAACCCTCAAATATTTTGGAAAAATGTAAACCAGCTACTAAAACCCACCCAAAAGGCTACCCCCAAACCAACCACCCCTGACACTAAAGTTCCCATTGAAACACAGTTCAACTCCCACTTTGTGAACTCAATTCTATCCTTAGTATCACAGGACAGTTCCTTCCTCACTATCCCCCCAACACAAATAACACTAATACAAGCTTTTCCCTCAAAACAGTTTCCACCACTTCAATCAAAAGCATGCTCTCCAAACTAAAAACCTCATCAACAGCAGCCGACCTACTCCCCAGCTATTTCTTGAAACTCACAGCAGATGCTATTGCTATCCCAGTCTCCACTCTCATAAACAGATCAGTTGTTGAAAACTATGTGCCCAAACTCTGGAAAATATCCTATGTTACACCCATACATAAAGGTGGGACCTCCACTGAACTTAATAACTACAGACCCATTGCTTTACTCTCCCCTGGCCAAAATCCTAGAAAAATGCATCCATACCCAGATGCTAAAATATCTCCTAGACAGCAACATCCTGTCACCTACTCAGCATCATTTCAGACCTGCCCGTAGTACCACTACAGCCCTCCTCTGCTTCACAGACACAGTAAACCCTCTCAAAAATGAAGGCCTGCAGGTGTCAACTCTTTTTTGGATATGTCCAAAGCATTTGACACAGTCTCACACCAAATCCTGCTAAACAAACTAAACCAGCATCACCTATCAAATTCCACACTTACCTGGTTCCAAAGCTACTTAACTGACAGGTACCAAGCTGTGAAATGGGAAAATTCTGTCTCTCCTCAGCTGCCCATAACTATAGGAATCCCACAGGGTTCTATCTTAGGACCACTACTATTCACAGTCTTCACAAATGACCTCCATACCTCCACACAGCATGCATCTATCATTCAGTATGCAGATGACAGTACCTTAATCTGTGCTGCACAAAACATTTGCACTCTCCTGCAAACAACTCAACTAGTATTCTCTGTCGTTGAAAACTACCTAACCAAAGCCCAACTTATCCTCAGTCTAAAGAAAACTCAGCTTATGATTATAACCAGTTATAACAAAAACACTCATAACAGTCAATTGACTATCTACTCCACAAATGCTACTCCAATCAATCCAGTGGTGCAGGCTAAGCTATTGGGGATAACCATAGACTCCCACGTAAAATTTGATAGTCATCTCAACTTAACTATTAAAAAGTACATGCCAAACTGGGATCACTCTACCATATCAAACCATTTCTTACCAACAACACAAGATCAACCATTGCTTGCTCCCAACTTCTATCCACCCTACTCTATACATCTCCCATTCTGACTAATCTCAACAAAACTGAACTAAGCAAAATGAAAGCCTGCTATAACAGAATTGCCCACTTTGCTGCAAATTGCTCATATAGAACTCATCACTGTACTGCTTTGAGACAGCTCCACTGGCTTGAACTGCCCAACCTCCTAACCTACAATCAGCTCTGCCTCTGTCATTCTATATATTACCTCCCCAATAAGTGGCCTGCCCTCAAAAACCTAGTACAACATCACTCAGCCAAAAGGCCTCTTAGATTATCAAGCAAGCTACTACTAGAAGTCACCAACAGCCATGGTAGCTTTGGAGATGCATTATATTGTAGTTCAGTGGCTAAAAAAATGGAACTCTGTCCCCACTAGCATTCAAAACACATCATCCAAAGCCTCCTTTAAAGACCTCATTAGGCAGCATCTCAAGCAAAGTTGGCAGTGCCATGACTGCTCCCCAGGCTAGTGAAAGCAGATAAGGTACACATACTAAACCTAGAGTACTTGATTAAGATTGAAAACTATTCTCACAAACACTGGCTAATCTACAATGTATGTACTTTACCTATGTACTATGTATGTATTCTACCCATGTTCCAAATTTCAGCTGTACACCACAAATCTATTAAGTACCTTTATTTTTAAATATTTTTTTTGTTTGTTCTCTCCACTGTAACTGTTGATGTGCTGCACACCACTGTAAAATCATGTCTGTTGTAATTTGTGTGTATACTGATCATGTCTAAATGTATCTGTAATTTTTCTGTGTGGAGCTTTTCTCCCTGGGCCTCTGCCGAAAAAGGGCCTTTTCGGCTCAGTCAGACACCCCCGGTTAACAAATGTAAAATAAAATAAATAAATGTTGAACTCTGGTGGGGTGGAGGAACTATGGGTATGAAATTATGGATCCAAGCGTGTCTTGGTTGGATGGGCAGGTTCTAATTGGACTGCCTCGTGGAGGTCAGTGAGCTTATTATGAGTATATATGCATACACACATGCATACATCTATATGAAGAAGTACATTCTCTGTAACACATGCATTCCATTTACAGACATAAATAACATGAATGCGCCCTTACAAACCTCAACAGTAGATAGAATAATAGGTTGTGCATAAGAGGGAAGGGACGAAATTGCTAAAACGCAAAAGTGTGTGCAATGTCGGAAGTCAGTGCTGTGCTGAAAAAATCAAATGCGAGCACTTTCTCACACTTGGAATCATTCCTGTGATCTGCCTGCTACGGCAACGCCAATTACTAAACCAGTCTATTTATAAAAAAATTACGCCAAACTTGTACATAATTAGGCTCTCATGTATAATGTGTGCGTTACCACATAGTCATATATATTAATGTATTGTAATGTCGTGTTAATGGGAGTAAGGATGTAATGAAGTATAGAGTCTAATCTTGAAATAAAGACATACGTGTCCCATGTGGGACAACCCAAAAATTGCGAATAGTGTTCTTTTGGTCGCTCATGTCACCAATGTTTGTGGACTAAAAGTTTGGGATTTCTGAGGATACATGGAGTAAATCAACCAATGGGATGGGTCTACAGGAGTAGGGACTGGCCAATGTGTAGTGGTGTTGATGCACCGCAAATCCAACTGGAGAATGGATGACTGCAGTGTTAGTGAGGTGTTAGGGTGGGTGTTTGGGGAACCAAGAGTCATGGGTATATGGGTATATATGCAAATGAACAGCACAGCAATAGTGTATTGGTTAGAGCATCCACCTAACAAACAGACATTCCCATTCCGAATCCCACTGCAGCACATACCATTTTCCATCGGTAATCTGTACAGGAACATATTTTGACATCTGTCTGCTGTATAACCTGCAAAATAACAATTAAACATGAAATGGAGTTTCAATGTCATAATGAATAAGGCACTAGTAAGCAGGTTTAAGCATATATAAACACCGGTAAGCATGTGTAAGTGTGTGTGTGCGAGGTATGCATTGCTTTACAGACACACACATATATATATATATATATATATATATATATATATATATATATATACATTTTATGTATATATATATATATATATATATATATATATCTATATGCATATACATATATATATATCTATATGCATATACATATATATATATATATATATATATATATATATATCTATATGCATATACATATATATATATATATATATATATATATATATATATATATATATATATATATATATATATATATATATATATATATATATATATATATATATAAATGTATATCTATATATATATATATATATATATATATATATATATATATATATGTGTGTGTATGTGTGCATAGATATACACAGATATACAGCTGTGATAGGAAACAGCACAGAAGAATGACATATGTTCACAAGCTATGCCAATGGAAGTGAGGGGCCCAAGCAAGAAACATGAAACATGTAGCATGACCTTCCACCCCCCTCCCCCAGCCGGACACAGGAAACATGCACACAAACCCGCAAACAATGTAAATAGTCCACTGCTCCTCAGACCACAAGCAGGATACAACTTGGGGGGTACACAGTGCACCCGTGAAATCTAATCTTGGAACACAGACAGGAGCATCCCTTGCGGGACACCCCAAAAATTGACATAAGATCAAAAGAAGGTGATACGATGGCCATTCTGGCTAGGATGTGTACATACCCAGAATAAAAGGGTGGGAAAGCCTGATGACCTATGAGTCGAGACAATGTATGACGTGGATCCCGTGAAGTGGAGAGTGGGCAGCATGTAGTGGTGTGTTCAGACCCGACTAGGACCCAGAGTAAGGATGGGTGCAGGTGGGGGAACTATGGGTATGCAATTATGGGCCTAGGCATGCAATTGTTGGCTGGTGCAGTCATATTAGAACCACCTTGGGGATGTAAGTAATATTCTAAAATGGGCATAGCTTACTGCCATACTTCCCAACCCCTAACAGCAAATCCACTGGACAGGACATAAACCATTGGGGGAACAAATAGGGATCATACCTCTCAACTGTCCCTGATTTTGACTCAAATTCTAACTCTATCCCACTTGATCCCTCCTAAACCTAGTGACTTTTGGAGAAAAGGTGGTGAATTACACGTAATGAATAATGACAACAATTAAGAGTTATAAACTTCATTTACCTTAGAAAATGTGTATTAATTCATATGCTCTGAGTTTGTCAATGTGTCATGTTAATAGCACTAATATTTACAATGTGTCCCTGATTGTCCCTGATGTTGTCATGACTTGTCCCTGATTCAGTTGATATTTGTCCCCAATCATTTTAGAGGTCTGATAGGGACAGAAAGCACATTTTTCACTTACAACCTTAGAAAGATGACAGAATAATAGGTATGCAGTAGAATGACTGGGCTGAAGGATGTGAGTTCCAAAACCCAATTACTTGTTTGTATTGAATGGTGTCAGTTCCCATGTATTAGCCAGACAGGTGCAGATTGTAAGAGGAACACAGCAGTAGTATGATTCATACTCTGGACAGGCTGTGGATTCCATACATTCGAACGGCACGCTTACGCCTAATGGGCAGCCATTCCCGATACTGTAGGCATGTAATCCAATGTAATAGGCATCACAAGGTAATATTGTAGTCCTCACTCCCACCCAGGGGTGTGTGTGTCAGATGCATACACTAGATGCAGTGCATTTGCAAGTGCGGGAACAAGCGGTTGTAAGCCTGTTTGGCCGTCAGTATGTGAGTATCACACTGGTGAAGCAATGTAGAGGCTGAGTGTAAGAAACTGTAACCAGAGGTTAGCATTGCTTAGCTCCAAGCAAACCCATGCACACCTGCTCACAACTGCTTTAAAGTGCCTTAATCACTCCATATCCAACGGCCTTGTTCTGCCCAGCAACAAAATAAATGGCCTCTGCAAGGTGTGAAACCAGGACTCTGCACACCACAGCCAATATGATTTACCACCAAGCCATGGCAGATATACAGACATCGAATGTTATCACAAACATATCATCCAGCACAGTCATTCAACAGTATAGGAAATGTATTCCATCATGTAGATGTATGTGTGTGTGTGTGCTTATGTCCAGATATAGATACATAGTTATATATAGATATATCAAGAACATCCCATGTGACAACAAAGCATTAAAAAGGAATGAAAAGGGAAACACCAGCAATGCCTGTATTATGTAGTGGTGTTGTCCTATGTAATATCAAGACTCCCTCAGACAGACATGTGTCATTAATACACAAAACATTTGTACACTGGCCAAATACGTCACTCTGTGCATATTATTTACATTAACACAACAGTTCCTGTCCAATCATTATGTGAGAACAGTACTCTTGCAAGGTGCTGTTTGCGACATCATCATCATGAAAAAGGTAAATGGGGTAACCATAGAGGGACCGGTAGTGTTGTTTGTACAATGGGGTCGTCTGCTTCACGTGTACCTGGAACCTTTAGGAGACATGTGCATACCAGGATCGTGTGACTGAGAGACAGGGGTGAGGACAACTGGAGTATGTTGTGATGCAAATTAAAAAGGTTACATGTGTCCAGTGGATGTGTGTGAAATGGACAGCTATGTATGGGGCTAGGAACAGATTGGCCTTTTGTTTCCATAGTGTGAAAGTGGGATGTGGGGAATGGAGAGTAGTTATGCTCGTGGATGATGGGTTGGGTAGGGTGACAGGCAAGACAGCATATAGGGCAGTATATGACACACGTGGGGGCTACACCTTGGATAGGGAGGGGTGTTCGGCAGTCACAAGCCGATGACCCCACACATGGAAGCAGTGGGACGGAGGTCCCCACCCATGGGCAGCCACCACTGCACCAAAACAGCCGCAAAGGTGGTTGTGCTGAGGGCTGTCTAGGAGGGGCAGGCTCACCCTCTAAATGTGACACTCTGCCCTCGAGGTGGCATATCTGGCCTCAAAACCCCTTATTGAGCCCCCTACGCACCACGTCCGGGACTGTATGACAGTGGACAAGTTCCTGTCTGGACCTGCTCCCAGGGGGGACAAGCCCTATCCTCAGTGATGGTTCCACCAGAAGGTGGTGCAGAGCCAACAGAGGTGGAGGTCCAAGGCTGGGCCCCAGATGTGCTGCTTCTCAGTGCCATGGCCAGCTGAAGTGGGACAGGCAGTTTTCCCCAGGACCTCCAATCTCATACAGCCTATGATGTTGCAGTTTTAACACAGATATGGCTTCGTAATAGTCAACATTATTCAGGATTACTTATAGCAGCATGCATAGATATGACCATCAACCCAACACAACAGATGGCGTACATTTGCAGAGGGAGCACACACATGCATATATACTGCATGACATCTGTACAAGGTGTAGGAGACTTGTGACTGCAGCTATGAACAGTGGCCCATTATTGGCATGTTACTATGAGAACCTCAGACAGTGACTGTCATACCAGTGTTTCATGTGACATACATCCAATCAGGGATGTGATGGCAGTAGCTCTCATTACTATTACCATGTACTGACTGCAGTCCTCACACTATGCTTCTGTAGTTCACAGATGTGTGTTCAGTGAGTAACACAAGGAACAAATGGTTTCACACACTGACCAGTCCATAGATGGCCCTACAGATGGGGGTTCCCTCACAAACAGAGCACTGTCTTGTCAGTTTTAAAACATGCAGAATAGCCATTACCACACACAACTTGTTAAACTGGTAGTAGTCTCAATGAAGCATAGCTACACTTACATGCTGTAGTCATGTCTGGCACATCACCCTCCTGTCTTTAGGCTATTTTCCACTGTGTATGTTGTTTGAAGAATATCCAGATATCATCTGAGATGCTATTTACCAAACACCAGATTCAGGTACCACTCACAGCGACTGTCATGGACAAATGCCAGCATGATGTTCCTAGATATTGTACTGTGTTTTCATGCGATTGGCTATGGGAACGTCACCACAGCTGTTCCACATGCAGTCAGCTAGTGGAGGACTGCAATAGGTGCCGAGGCCATCACCTGATCATGACCATCACTTACAAAACAGAAGCTGCTGCTGAGCAGGTGTGCAACTCCACATCCATCAGAGAGTGTGTGGGAGGGACAGACAGAGACAAAGTACATCAGAGAAAGGCTTGGAGACTAAAACCTAAGCATCGTCTGTCACACACCTACCAGTACAGGGGTTCAAACCCCTGATTGACTAGCCATTACTATTAAAAGTGCATGCAGTTACTCCAAATAGCTGACATGTTGGTGTGCTTTAAGAACATGTATGTGTGCTGGTGAGCGACATCTGCAGCAGAGATATAGTAGACATACATTAGGTGTAGCACACATGGCTGTCCACATGAACGGATGTCATTGTCAACACAACCACACTGTCTAAGGGACTCCGACCCATTGCCACACTTTGCCAGGCTCACAAATACACTTCCTAACTACTTAGTTTGCCACACTGCAGTAATGCACAGGTACTACATGCACCACAGGGGATATTCTGAGATTCTATGGGCTAGGGCATGTGAACGTGTCTGACATCAGTCGGTATGCCAATAGGAGTTGTATCAGGAGTGACTGGGGTTGGGAGCATCATAACCCACATGCAGACAGGTGTTAGTACTGACATGCATGTGTGCATTGCTTCATGGGTGTGTAGTGGTTAGTTGTGCAAGATGGCTGTACAAGGCTGGATGAGGGGTAATCCTTGGCATCACGCCACCCGACAATGGTGTGCAGTGTGGTTCAGGGGTGTAGTGTCTGCAGTGTCCCACATAGATGGGTACTGTATGAACTGTCCTGTCATCCTGGATACCATTGTGTATGGCCATTGCTTTGCAATACATGCCATGTCTGTGTTTGATAGTCCTTGACATGGACGTTGCCTGGGATGTGCACATCCCACAATAATGTACAGTGACATGTACAAGTGTACCTGGTTTGGCTGGCACATGTGTACACAGACTGTTATCATTAGATATGCCAATACTGGCCTGGTGTGGCAGGACCTGCTAATAGACAGCAGGTTGACCCTGCACCTGCATTGATAGCATGATACAGTATTCCCTGGTGTCAGTGGCATCTGTCCATACAGGGCATGTGTGTAAGGCAATGTATGGCCTTTGTGGATCACATTTGATGGCACCACATATGTTGCAGGCATCCAGTGGGGAACATAGTGAAGGCACATTGTCCGCAATTATGTGCCTATTGTACTGCTGGACAGGGTGCCATGCCCTCTTCAGCCCACTGCAATCACACCATGCCTATCTGTCATAAATGTACAGGGTACTAGCAACATAGCGGTATATTCTAGGCAAGTGTGTTTGTGTATGACACATGGGTTCAGAACGTATTCCGGGTAATAGTATGGTTGCATACTTTGTTCACCAGGCCTTTTGCCAGATGTAGGGGTATGGCTTGTCAACACAGTCCCTTGGCTGATTGACATCTGTACTCCTCGTGAGGTGGACATTGTGACATATAATACAGACACCATATAGGAAAACTACAAAAAATGCTCCCAACAGGTCCAGTGGTTAGACACTCACAGCCACTTCCACACCGGCTCAGACTGTCAAACATACACACACCTGCCATGTCTTGGAATAGAACCCCTACCTAACTAGTTTATCACACTACAGCATTACGCAGTTACAGCACGTGCTATGGAGATTACTGGGTTACAGCAGTCCCAGAGCTGTATTTCTAGGTGGGTGACATCAGCAGAATTGCAAAAGGTGAGTATGTGAATTGTAAAGAGTGTGCATACTCTAAAAAGCATTGTTTCTTTCTTAGACAGACAGACACACACACACACACACACACACACACACACACACACACACTTGGCTTCTATGGGATCAGAACACCTTCCAAACTAGTTTATCACACTACAGCATTACGCAGTTACAGCACGTGCCACGGAGGTTACTGGGTTACAGCAGTCCCAGAGGTGTATTTCTAGGTGGGTGACATCAGCACAATTTCCAGAGGTGAGTATGTGAATTGTAAACAGTGTGCATACTCTAAAAAGCATGGTTTCTTTCTCAGGCAGACACACACACATGCACACACACACACACCTGGCCTGTCTGGCATTAGAACACCTACCAAATTAGTTTATCACACTACAGCATTATGCAGCTACAGCATGCACCACTGACATTACTGGGTTACAGCAGTCCCAGTGGCGTATTCATAGGTGGGTGACGACAGCAGGATTGCCAAAGAAGGGCATTTCAAGTGTACTGCGAGTTGTACATGTCTGTTACCTGCATGTACCCACTGCTTACTGTCACAAAAATATATTTACACCCATTTATAACTGCTTAAAAGTGCCTTATTCAGTCCTAATTGACAGTATCAACAAGGCTTGCAGGTCTTGAACCCTGGACCATGCACACTGAGGTCACTGGACTTACCACTAAGCCACCTGAGTTGTATCCATGCTTCTTGGATTTTATAATGCACATCTTACTACAGGTATTCCACAGTACTGAAAATAAATGGGACAGTCACTTTGTGTACATATGTACACTACCCTTGAATGTACTGTATTCTGTGAAACAACAAAGACAAGTCTACATCTGTACAACTGTCATAACTACATATATATGTGCACCTACGGGATGTGTACACACACACACATATATATATATATATATATATATGTATGTATATATATATATATATATATATATATATATATATATATATATATATATATATATATATATGTATGTATATATATATATATATATATATATATATATATATATATATGTATATATATATATATATATATATATATATATATATATGTATATATATATATATATATGTATGTATATATATATATATATATATATATATATATATATATATATATATATATATATATATATATATATATATATGGTTCTACCTTAAACGAAATACCACATAACCGACAAGCAGTTAACCGACACGACAACACCGAAAACTTATATCACCGACAACGTAAATAACCGACTCTGAAAATACCGACATTGGTATGCTAATAGCGCCTTTCGCTACTATCATGTTCCAGGTAATGTAAATAGTTGTCTGTAATCAGCATAGCATAAAAACTTACACAGAACAAACCTACTTGATAGTAACTGTAACGCCTGATAGTGACAGTGAACCATTTACATTACCTGGAACGTGGTAGGAGCAAGAGGCGCTTTTAGCATACCAATGTCGGTGTTTTCAGTCAGTTATTTACGCTGTTGATACGTTTCGTGTTGTCGGTGATATAACTGCTTGTCGGTAATGTGGTATTTTGTTTATCTAAGGTAGAACCATATATATATATATATATATATATATATATATATATACATATATATATATATATATATATATATATATATATATATATACATACACGTCAGACACCCTTTGTGACACAGAAGGGTTCCAAATGAACTGACGTGTACACAAAACAGAGGCATTTCTTGTTTTATACCATTTAAATCTTAATCAGTTCACCAGAGAAGGGATGGTTGTTGTGTATGTGGAGTTTGGGATGGGGAATGATGGCTAATGTAATCTACCTCAGGGATTGTGGAGTTTGGGTGGGGGAATGATGGGTATGAACTTACACTCTGGCAACCACTTCTGTGTCACTCCTCGACAGTGGCACAGGAAAATAACATACCCAAGTCGTTCTTGACCATTCCTAACTATGTAATACTTTGTAGACACCAGTTACCACAGATGGCTACCTTGGTGTGCAGCATGTTAAAAGACATTACACATGTGTATGCCTGGCTACAGGGTAGTCACACACACAAACACGCACACACTTGCCAGTATTGTACATAACACGTCTTCCCTATGTAAAGGTAACTAGTACAGTGGTATGCAGTTGGGGTATGTGTCTCAGAACACATACAATTATACTTAGTCTGGTTCCACTTCTGAGCTGGGTGATATCACAGGACTGATTACTTGCAGTGGGGTGGGGGGATGGTGGAAGAGAGAGATTTAGCAGTTGACAAGGATAAAGGCAAGTGCAAAAGGTGGTATCTCTTTGGAATGCAGCAAAACCCGCTGTCATGACAGGATGCAGACACATACACAACCACACTCAGTCATTTGCTGAAACACACACATATACACTCAGCTATTTGCTGACACACACACTCTGGCATTTGCTTACACACACACACAGACACACAAACACAGTTGCCAGTGGTGGGATCAGAATTCCTGCCTATCTACAGATCACTATTACAGTACTATGCAGTTACAAGATGTGCCACAGAGATTACTCATTCCAAGGCAGTCAGAATGTCCTTCTAAGATTGAGGACAATGACAGTCACGATATACATAGCTGTAAACCTGTGTGTTTAAAGTAGGTGTCCATTGCAACCTACTATTACAACAAGACACATCATCTGCACGTAGTGCATAGGTAGGCCTGAGAGGTATAGTTGTAGCACAACAGGATCCTGAACTGCAGTATGCCCATCAGTGGAATGGACAACCACTATCCCTATACAGGGTTACAGTGGTCATGCTCATTCACATAGAATCACAGAACTTGTTTGGATTAATCGACTCTAATTACACAAGGTGACAGTGGGCATGCTCATACACTTAGTAGCACAGGGCCGTTTGGGATGCACTATGACTACAACTACACAAGGTTATACTGGGCATGCTCCTACACTTAGTAACAAAAGGCTTGTTTGGATGCACTGACTCAATTACACAAGGTGGCAGTGGGTACGCTCATACACTTAGTAGCACAGGGTCGTTTGGGATGCACTATGACTACAACTACACAAGGTTATACTGGGCATGCTCCTACACTTAGTAACAAAAGGCTTGTTTGGATGCACTGACTCAATTACACAAGGTGACAGTGGGTACGCTCATACACTTAGTAGCACAGGGTCGTTTGGGATGCACTATGACTACAACTACACAAGGTTATACTGGGCATGCTCCTGCACTTAGTAACAAAAGGCTTGTTTGGATGCACTGACTCAATTACACATGGTGGCAGTGGGTACGCTCATACACTTAGTAGCACAGGGCTGTTTGGGATGCACTCCGATTCTAACCATAGAGGGCCACAGTGTGCATGCTCATGCATTTACATGAACAGAACACATTGTAATGGACTCCTATTGTAAACACACAGGTTTGCAGCTATGTACATCTTACCTGTCAGTATATATGCACATCATACTGGTTTACTACCAGATACCTGTGTGTGGCCCGTAAATGATATATCTGTGTCTGTGCTGTGTGATGCACATGCATACATGTACATGAAGTACTGATATATATATATATATTAAGTATACACAATTATGAATGTGTGGATGTGACAGAAAATAGGTTAACTGGGACACACAGGCAGATGCTACCTACAGCATGTGTCACACACCTTCCTGCCCTGAAAGGCATACATTGATAGCAGATTGTGGGCAGTGGCATTATACTTGGAACAGTGGCATGTGCAAGCATAATGTGTCAGCCACATTGTTTAATGGTACTGAGGTGCCGGTGTCAAGATGACCTCTCCCGGCTGTGTTAGTAGTTGTCATTATTAGCAGGACTGCTACACTAAGTATATCTCACATTGGATATATACACAATGTCTGTTGCTGTCCGTCACCTTATATGTGTCATTTGCTACCAAGCACATTACTGCCACTCGCAGTGATATCATGGTACGAGTGGCAACTGCTAGACCAAAACAATGAGCTAATGTCCTGCTGTTATGAGGTTGTCCAGTGTCTGTCATTCTGGGCTGTCATGACTAAACAACAAGCCTTCGACACAGAGCACATGCATCCATGTTTCAAGTGAGTGTGGATAATACTTAGGTCACATTTACCCATATAGTCACATTCCAAGGCAAATGTCCTACACACAGAAGTAACACCCTGACACCTACAAGACAATTGCATTGGATGCTTATGCTAACCAGTGCTAGATGTGTGGCATTTATAATCCATTTGCTCAATGTAGAACCTACAATGGGGAATACTGACATCTGTGCAGTGAGGAACACCTGGCTGAAGGCTCTGTAGTGCACAATTACACTACCACCATATAACTCAAATCCAGACATATGGGCCATAACACTGGTATGGACCATTCCAGGTGGTGGTGTCCACATATTCGTAAAGGCTACTCACATGTAAAGACCACTACTCTGACATAACTCATCACAGATGAGTTAGGTACAGGTGACAGTGGCAAATGTTGCATTCCAGGTTGTATCCTCATATACATCCACCACTTTGTCCCCAGACTACCAACACACATCCATATGTGGTATGACATAGTATGGTAGACCACCAGATAACCTTCGATTGGTGGACTGTGCCTTGGCCTACATCAACTGTGCAAAGTACCCATGTACAGACATAGCTGCATAATGTGTAATGCAATGCAATAATACCACGGTTTACCAGCTCAGTTGTACACATACCAGGGTCCCTTGGATGTTGTCAGCATTAACACAGTTGACTGTTGCTGTACACCAGTAAACAACACCCTCATGGTTGGATATGACCTAACTGCACCTACCCTGGATATGTACATCCCACACTCCTACAACATAAATGACATTACCATAGCTTTCGTTATCCTTTCTACATACAGGTGGCTACAGTCCTTACACACATGCACATGGCAGATAGCATGCTAAAAGTACATAAGGTTTGATATCTATGTTAACAGAGGTAATATTCCCTCTCAACTGGTCACCCATGACATCTGTCATATCATACAACCCATGTGGCATCTATGTCATTAGACATGTCCACCTAATGCAGTGCCTACAAACATACCCAAATAACAGGATCATAGGACTTACACAAGGCCTGTATTGACAGACTCAGGCAAATCCAGCTCTGCTCTGTATGTTTCTGAGTAGTCACAGCCTCACAGGTGATATGTTCATGACATGTACAGCCATGTGTGCCCACAACTCCTACATATACCCCATGTCAACAATTGCAAGCCATGCATGCTTTGTGCTATCTGGACATTAGCCTTAGTACCACAATAGCCAGTGCGTGCTGGGGTGAGATGTTTACAAGCCACAGACCTCGCACATGCTTGAATGAGTGTACTGCTTAGCTCTCTCAGAGCACATTGCTGGCACTCTTCCAGTAAACATGAGGTGTGTGTGGCAAATATGATGTGCTCACTGTTGACCATTACAGTGCCCTGGCTTCACCATGGCACTGTCAAGTAACAGTTTGCAGGAGCATGACATGGAGTAATGCTGTGTGTGTTTTGCTGATATGTGCTGTTTTCATATATGTACACTTGGCTACTCAATGAAGGAGGTTGTGTCCTACCAGTACATGAATACGACATCCATTATGGTGTAATGCTTGGATATGTTTCACACATTGTGTGGGGAAGGTATGGAATGTATCCTGTTGACCTTCTATTCCACTTACTGATGTAGACCGCATATGTGTACATATATTGATGTTTGAAGGTGACTGTCTAAGTACATCATGCTGTTGCAATACAGCCTCAACATTGCCAACTGTATATGGTGATATGCTCAAAGTACAGTAAGCTGTACATGAGGTATGGACAGATGTTTGGACATGACTACTAAGTGGTGGGGCTACTTTGCAGATGAATGATTACTGAGGACAGCCCACTGGTGTGTTACAACCATTTCTACAATAACCTGTGTAACTGCTAAGGTCTGGTTTTGTTAATTGAAGTGGAAGACAGACAATGTAGAATGCAGTAAGGGTGACACTGAAGGCAAACCACTTGACACCTGTAACAGTAATGCCTCCCCTGTGCATATATTGTGCATATATCAGCACAGTTGGCAAAGGAAAGAGTATGCTTTGTAGCGAATGCGATAGTGCTGTACTTCTGTAATACCTATCATGAGATAGGCAGGTGTTTGATTCACAGTACTGGCACATGTGGGTGTGTGTGTCCATATATGTCATGTATGGTTGGGAATACATCCCACATGTTTTTCACTCTCCTGAACACTGTTGTTGACATCAGTACAGAGTGAAGTGTAGAAAGAAAGGCGTAGGCAGGTGGTTGAACCTTACACATGTCAAGTGTCTGTATGTGTGTGACATAGGTGTATATCTTTGTGAATGCCACAGTGTGTGTGTGTATATGGCTGTTTGGTCCCTGGAGTGAAGCTGTATTTTACCATAGTGAAATGTTAATGCCCCCTCCCCCAATCCACTCAATGCAATCTAGTATCCCTGTTTATATCTTCAATCTTAGACAGGCATTCTAACTGCCTGTTAACATGTACACCCTGGGGTGTGACTTGTTACATAGCCTACTGATGAACCCCCCTCCCCACATACACTCACTGCACTGTAGTATCTTGATCTTAGGCCATTCCGACTACCTGTGCATGTGTAATCTCTGTGGCGCATCTTGTAATTGCGTAGTACTATAATGATGATTTGCACATAGGCAGGGGTAATCATCCAAACACTGGCAACTGTGTGTGTGTGTGTGTGTGTGTGTATGTGTCAGTGTGTGTTACTGTGTCTGTGAATCACTGAGTGTGTGGGTGTGTCTGTGTTTGCATCCTGTCATGGCAGTGGGTATTACTGCTTCCCAATGAGAAGCCACTGTTTCCACTAGCCTTTACCCTTGTCATCCGCTATACCACTCTTTTACCTCCAGCCTATTCCTGGTAACTACACCTGTGATGTCACCCACTATGGATGTGATGACTCTGAACACAGTAGCTTACTACACAGCTATCATGCTCTTAGATCATTAGAACAGTAAACATAATTGAAACATGGGGTATTATAACTGTGATGTAGTAGCTACAAAGTGCATCCAGGTATTGTCATACAGACCTGGGAGTAGTCAACATGTACATATGGGACACTAACCGCAAACACTGATATCCCCCGGCACATGCAACTACACCTGAAAGAGGAAGGCAGAACATCAAGATCAACTTGCTGTTAGTGTTGTTACACATAATACATAATGTCGAATGTACAAAATGCATTCTAAAACTGTAGTACATGGTATGTCTGCTGCCTGTCAACACTACTCAAAAATATTAATTTACAATTGTCTACCTAGTATGTTCACCCTGTGCATCAGACCATATGAGCATGTCCCTGCACCGATGGTGTAGATGACAGGGATGAAGCACAGGCATCATCCTATGCACAGGGTGATAATGTTTGCTAGAGGCCTAGGCTGCACCATTGGATGACATCATGTGTGTGTGTTCAGGCCTGTGATATCATTGGACATGTGTGGATGTTATGTGTGTGTGTGTTAAGGTGCCCTACATTTGTTTCTGGTGTATGCATGTATGCATGCACACAGGTCTGGCATGTGGCTGGCCTACACAGGGGTATTATTGACAGCTGCAGACTGTATAAGGCAGGTTTCACAGTTCACGGTGTCTGGCCATGGCCACGTGACCTGCGCCTGCCAGGGATTGCATGGGCACTACCAGGCAGAGGTCCAGATTGGGTACTGTCTGATGACACATGTCCACTGGAATCGTGTCCCTGTTGGGACCATCCTGGACCACGTTGGCTGCTGTGTTCTCGTGTGGACTGCACAGCACCAGCTGAACTGCTGCTGCTACCGCCACTATGGGAGCGGGCATGTGCCATAGCATGTTCACATAGACCTTCAACAGGTGATGTAGCTGACCTGCAGGTGATATGGCAGATGGCATTCAGCTTAGGCAATTATAGTGGTAGTTATACATCCCTGGGTTGCACACAACAGCATGCATGTGTTATAGCAGATGACATGCACCTTACACAATTATAGTGGTGGTTAGCATGCATACCTGTATTGCACCATTTGTGTTAGCTTATGCTCCAAACTTGCAACACAATGCATGCACTATGCACCGTTGCACCGCACTGTCACGGTGTGTGCAACATACACCACATGTTAACAGACCATCGCTGACCTTTGTACATATGTCACTGATGCTTTGTGTTGGCCACTGCCCATATGTGTGAGGACATGAGCAGAAGGGTATTTCAACTGAATACTACGTTTTCCTGAGCCTTAGCTTGCATATCTCCCCCAAAGCACTGCATGTCTGTTCAGCATTATTCTGCGTACCCCTGAGCTGAGTATACAGACATTGTGCATGTGGTTGTACACATATGTTTGACATGGCTCTCCCTACTTTGCAATTGTGCCACAGACCAGCACAGGTTTACAGTACACCGGCCTGATGTGTGGCATATGACCTTGCCAATCACATGTAGTATGACATGTCTGCTGAGGTATTGAATGACTTGCATACATGTGTAACACAGTGATGTCCTTTCCAATTTGCAGTACGGTAATGGTGTCCCAATGCAGGGACGTGTTATACTAACATGGGCCTTTGGGTGATGCAGTGTTGTCTATCCGCCCTACAAATATGTAGTGACATACTCCACATTGAGCTGATGTGCATAGCCATTGCAGGGCATCATTTGGCTTCACTACTGCTATACAGTGTGAGTTACTGACACAGTTCATAGAGATGACTGTGTTCACATACAATACATATCTAATGTGGAATGTGACCCATGTCACTGAGGTGTATACACACTAAGCCCTAATGTGGAATTTGTGACACAGGTCACAGAAGCGCATACGGATGACACCCCTGTACATCTGCAACCATATTACTGATGCCTGGCAACTAAGCCCACACATGGCTAACTTAGCAGTACTCTATGTCCCACATGCCATCTGTATACCTCACACACATGAGGAGCAGGCATGACAGGGATGTCTGACACCAACAAGGTGAATGTACTGTATCTGTGGCCTGATGTGGTTGTATGTGCATGTTGTGCAACACATGTATGTATTTGGATACTGTATAGGTGAATGCTTTCATGTCGTGACACACTCAAGATGTTCAAGACATGTTATGTGGTGGTTTCATGTTATGCCTACACAAGCTGTGCACAGGCCTGTATGATGATCAATGTTTCACATCCGCAATATCACCATTACACAAAGGCCATAGTTGTATTGTGTCAAGCCAATGTACAACAGGGTGTACACACATGTACATCACTTCTACTGTGTGTGTTGCTTCATGTCTCTGGCCATCCTACATGGCCATGTGTACACATGTTCTGTCCAATGGTTTTGATGGCCATCTATTTCACATGTCAATGTTATCCCATATGACATACACCCATAGATGTCATATGCTCCACTGAGGACAGTGTTATTCAGACAAAGGGTGGTATGTATGGGATGTGAGACATCTTGTTTTGCAAGATAGTTGAGCAGTGTTGCAGTCATCCCACTGCATGTCATGGACATGTCAGATAGCGCATGACATTGTGTGACATTCATAGCAAGGGTATACTCCACAAGGGTGTATCCTGTGGGTCAGTCATACTCCAGCTCCAACACATTTAGAGTGTATTTACATATGCTTTCTGTACAGTACTGTTTGTATTCCCAACATGTGTAATGCTGATATGTAGTACCTCTCCCTACAGTGAAACACACCACCATTGTATTCACAGTTGTCCACACATCTGGCAATGACAGTTTGGAAGGTTTAGTGTAGGTGTTTCATATAGTCTTTAATTGTTTCACATGGGTAACTACTGTGATGCATTGCAGGTCTGACCAGTGTGTATTAACAGGACCACCATACATGTGTATGTGTGTTATGGCAGATAGCATGCAATTAATATGATCTGTGCATTATCAAGCCTGGTAAATAATAACAATCTCTCCTGACACAGGCTGCTGTCACTGTAAAATGCCAGAATGGAGTGTCACAGCAGTAAGATCATTATCCACACCTGTGTGATAGCTACAGGGTGCAATGTCCATGTTAGCAGTAAGCCAGTACAATACCCTATACTATGGAGTATGCACATCTGTGCATACATAGAGTAACAGACTATAGTATGTGGCATGTGTCCATACATGCTTTGCATATGATGTTACATTACATATTGTACAGTAACACATGTAACTATGTGAAATATAGTTGTGTTATATGTGCAGTACTGACTTACCAGGCAACTCCAGGCTCTGTGGTTGAGAGACACCCACCTCCACAATACCAGATAAAGCTTGTGGATGGAGGTCTGCAGGTGTCCCCAGGTTGGCCAGTAGCTCCTCAGTACGTGTGAGTGGGGGCTGGGTGAGTGCCCCCCACCTGTTGCCCCTTGTTCCTTGGCGATTGCATTAGCATGCTGTTTCGCCCAGCTTATGAGGTCAGTGCAGTGTCTGCGCACCTGCTGATAGGTGTGATTGTGACCACTATCATCATTTACCCTCCTGTGGAGTTCCTCCCACAGGTCATCCTGCTGTTGTGCATCCTGTGGCACATGGCTGAAGAGTGTTGAATGGTTGTCGAGGAGGTATGGGATGAGGACCTCATCCTCCAAGTGGGTGTACGCTGGCAGCCTGCTACGCGGCATACCTGGAAGACATAATGATGGAGACAGGTCACAGTAACTCACAGAGAAGTACAGAAGTACAGCTGAACATACATGTGTATCACATTTGTTAAGATTGCAAATAAGTCTTTGCAAATCTACATGACACTAACACCACTGACGTGTGATGTTATCACCATATATGTGTGTGTCATGTGATGACATTGCTCATACTCCATGTGGATGTTGTCTTGATGTGGGTATGTCTGTTTGCCTGTACTGGTGTCTCTACCTATCAGCACATGCCTGGATGTGTTCACATTAATGCAATCTACCTTAATGCTGTGTATATGTCACATATATATTCATGCATTGCCTTTAGGGACATGACCTGTGACCCTGCAGACTTGCTCACAGAATGTTTTACATGTATGTGTTTGCCATATACATCTACATGGCACCATACAGCTGTGTAACATCCTGCCATGTATTGCCTGTGTTGCACATGTGAAACACATGGGACAATAGCTAGCCTGATGGTATTTGCAGGGTTGGATATCAACTATAGCATGTATGGTCATAGTGAACTAGTAGGCTATATGTCCTGGACCATTTATGAGCCTAGGCAGACTGTTTACCTAGCTATAGGCAACAGACAGGTACATTTCACTGGCCAGTTCAAGCAGTGCCACAGAACTGATCCACAGGGTTACTGATATATTTGGCATGCAGTCATCACACCATGTCACAGAGAGGGGCAATGTGCAGCTTTGCTGGACAGAGATGCATAGTATGGCAAGAGTATGTTAAGTGTATGGGACAGAGATTTGTCCGGCATGTTGTGATCCTTGTAGTAGAAAGGTAGATGTCCATGAAGTATGTGTTTATTTGAGATCAGGATGTGTTAAGTGCAGCATGTCCAACATCTCTGAGTTGGATATGGCTTTATTCAGGGTAGGCTGCATGCTACATAGTGGGGATAGGGATTGGGAAGGGCAGTGTAGGCCATCTACACATGGGCAATAACCCTTAAAGGAAATATGTGATCTATTATGGGTCACATGAGTGTTGAGTATGGCTGAACAATTATCTCTATATTCATGGATGGCACCCTGTCATGATTAGGGGTGCCACATATGACTACCTGACTGGTGTGGTGAAGTGACTATCAAAGGAAAGGCTACTGTCCAGCTTCATCCCATGCACACACAATTGCCATTACGTTGACCGCTGCCTAGGTGGTAGTTCATGGGTACAGGTTTTTTAACATAGGGGATGACAATGCAATACTTAGCTGTCAGATTGTGGCCATATGTCACACACCACACATCTGACACACATTGAGTCAACTATTGTTCCTAGTCATTTGCAAACATCAATAGGCAGATGGCTTCTGTGTTAGTCTGTGTGGTATAGATAACAAAGAGGGGGAGTACCAGGAATGAACCCAGTATTACTGTGGCTGGCACTGGTTTCATGTGCATGTATTTGTCAGACAACTTTTGTAGTGTTGTGTCTGCCAGCAGTCTAGTTGCCAACCACTCCTGTGACATAGGAATGTGCAACTAGCTTACTGAGTGTAGCTGGAACACAGTATGGGTGATGGTATCCTAAAACATGGCAAGGACATGATATGCTGTGTGAATCAACCTTACTGTCATCTACATCTGTACTGAGTACATCAGATACATTGATCATGGTTCATGGCCTTACAGACCAGACTCAGCAGGGTAGTAGTGCACTATTTCCCATTATCAATGGTGTCTCCCCCTTTGTGGGGTGTGATAACTGTTGCTGTGCACCATTCAATGTGTACACAGCCTGACATGGAGCTATGATTGAACATGATGTGCATGTGGAGAGTTGATTGTTCTTACATTTGTGCAGGATACACCCTGGGTTGTTGACAGGTCCCATGAAAGCTGTATGTATGGCTTTAGAGAGTGCAGCATGAACCTGAATAGTTGTTATTACAGGGGTTCTGTAGTGTATATGGATATATAACTGTGTGTACCTGTTGGGGGGGGGATGGGAGTGGGTTTAGGTTCTTCAGGACCCTATCTGGATGAACAGGTGCTATTTCTGTAGGTGCAGTACTTCCCATGCCATAGTGCTGTGCAGCACGGCAGGTCTTGGCATTGCCACCATGATTAATGACACATCTATAGAATGCTTTGTGGTTGGCCTCATGATATGTGGCTGATTAGTTTCACAGTAACTTTGTGTGGTTTTTATATGGTGTATCTGCATCTTACTGAGGCTGACCAGGGATATCACCTACACTCCTGTGTATTCACTCTTGCAACAGTTACTACCTTCTGTGGTACAGTTTAAATCATGGTACCACCAGTTTGCCTTCTTGTTTGTGTTTGGTTGAATCTTGGTTCATTTTCAATGGCACAATCACTGCACATATGTGACTGCTTAAGGTTCATTTGTATAGGATTCAGCATTTGCGCATGCATTGTCCATCTGCATGGGTGTCATGACAGTCACCACTTTGCTCTTTGGAAGCATAGCATTGGCATTGGAGACTGACTATGTGTAGCATATACTGTTAGCCCTGTTTGTGTGACTATTGTGATACAGGTCATTGGGGTTGATGTTATCCAACATGCATTGAGCCAAGGTGTTGGTACATGAGAAGTCTTCCCAGTTCATAATGGACTAGTTGAGAGTAGCCATTATTATGGTTTTCTGTCTCAAACCTAATCTTCCCCATTACAGCACATTATGACAGTTGGGAAATCCACTTCATGGTGGGTGATCTGTCTCAAGGTGCAACTTGAATTCCACTTTGGCACAAAGGTAGTTGCTCAGCATAATGCATCTGAAGTTATGCAAGTGCAACTAGCATGGAAGTGTACATATCCTTCAGGAATATGAACACACCTGCAGCCCGTGTGTTTCATTAAAGGATAATGGGCAAGAGGTGAGGTATAACATGGCCATGCAGGTGTGATCTCCGGAGCATTGAAACATGTCTCAGCCACTGCACAGAAATGTTCCCCATGTTTGGGATTGACATATGTGTGTCCATATAATGTTTCTGACATGTATCGTTGTGTAGCGAGGCTCACAGTTTATTTCTTGGCTGTCCCTGTAACAGCAGTGGACCTTCACTTGAACTGTGCATGATGAAGGCACTATAGGGGAAGCATGAGCCCCAGGCAGTATCCAGATTCCCAGGGTTGACAGGTGCAGGCCCTGTCTGGCAAAGCATCATGGTCTTGTCAACCTTGTTATCCCAGGCAGAAAGATACTAGATACCCTTTGACTTGCACCACTACATTAGACAATTGTGGAATACAATCCTTTTGTCCCTCTAATGCAGTATCATTCTGGCTAGTGGCAGAATGCTACCCAGGCCTTGGGACATACCTGCATGGGCTACAAGACTTGACAGTTCCTACATTTGTTGACATGCAATCTAGGCTACTGCATCACAGGTCCTGCACAACAACATGGAATATGCCAGAGCCATGTGTATAGTTCAAAAGGGGGTCTGAGTGTTTGGGTATGTGGCTAAACATGGCAGACAGGCAGCTGACAGTATGTATGCCCTTGTATAGGTTGGTGTGTAACATAGTGCTAGAGCTTGCATTCACAAATGAGTACTGTTAGGCATGTTTCTGGCCACGTGTTCTGAGGTGTGGCACAATTATGAAACTGTCATACAGTTTGTGTATTTCATTGTCTGTCTCTTCCAGCTTGAGAGCTCACTTGTTTGGCCAGATACTTAGAAGCATCTGTGAATGTGTGTGATTTCTGGTAGTGTGTGTGGGTGTCCTTACTGTGTTCTGGTAAGGGTATGTGTTGGTTGTGATGATGAGATATATGTGTTAACCTACACCTCATGACTGTCCAGTCCAGTCATGGCTGTAGACTGGACTGCCTTCCAGCTTACCCCTGTAGTTGCATCCCAGACAATGTGTGGGGTGTGGTGTTAGGTGGGTTTGGCAGTGTACATGGCATAGAGATTACATCCCCCAAGGATGGCCACATACACAAAGCTGGCATTAGTAAACACCAGTAGCTGACTAGTGGGCATGCCTGTATGAGCATTCAATACTACAAGTACCAAGTACTGTATTTAGTTTACTTATTGCTTATGAAGATGTTTTAGACAGTAATGCTCACATGTAAATACTTGTGTTATGGACGTGACAACACTGGCTATTATGTAGCTACCTTTAGCAGCAATCCTCCGCTGAGGAGCACATCACATCCTGATAGTTGATTACAGATGATGCAAGTGTCTACCGGTCTCTTTCCTTTTCTAGGTATATATCCACATATCCACCAGGACCATGAGCTCTGTTGGGCACAGACACCCACTCCCCAAGTAGAGTCATGTATCAATAGACTCTGATGCCACTATCATCATGATGAGGATATAATCAGATAGTGTAAGCCATCACCTATGAAGCGGCTCCCCAAGCAGAGTCATGTATCAATAGACTCTGATGCCACTATCATCATGATCAGGTTATAATCAGATAGTGTAAGCCATCACCTATGAAGCGGTTATTACACATGGGCAGCAGTCTCCTACATCTTACGCTCCTACTGCAGATGTTACACTGGAGTTAAAGGTGATATGCAATCTGTTTCATTGCCAGTACTGTGCACCACCTTACATACAGTATGTGCAAGTGGCTGTTAGGTTGGCAATGAGAGGTTAGGCTACACAAACCTTGTAGTTCAACAAGTGTGTGTCTACTCTCAATATCCATTCTATGTAGGTGTGCACATAGCCATTTGGCCCAGCCCTGTAAGAGGGTCACTATAGATTTGCATAACATGTACACATGCACAGCTGTTATTGCTTGCAAATGATACTAGAGAGGTCCAGCCCTGTAAGAAGGGTCACTACACATTTGCATAACATGTACACATGCACAGCTGTTATTGCTTGCAAACGATACTAGAGAGGTGGATATTACATGTGTTATGTGCATGAATAGTTACCTAACTCTTCCAATTATCTTTGCTGTCATGCTGCTAAACTGTCAGATGAATACAAGTGATATGTACCCTGATATTGAGTATTGTAATTGCCAACAGACATAACTACTGTTTGCATAACATAACAGAAATGAAATGTAGAATGAAATACAGATCTGCCTAAAATACTGTACATTACACAGTTATTGACACAATTTCCCACAATGCAAACCATATTTGCACAGTAAGCGCACCTTTGACATGTTCATCTTACTTATACACCCATACATATGTCGACTGTTACAATATATCGACATATACTATCCCTTGTTATAGCACATACTTGTTGGACCAATCATGACACTGACAGTGGCTGCAAGCGAATTGGTGAGTTCCAAGCCCATATCAACCCTTGTGGTGTATGAGGAGTTTGCCTTGTGACCTACAGCAGTACACACATAGAATACTCCAATGCATCGCTACAAGATAGCTATTTCCACTATATGCATTGATTACACTGTAATTCTTGCAGAGCAGGTACTACATATACATGTTATACATACCTTCTTAGTAATTGAAGGTGTTATTGACTAGTATAATACTCGTTTTTGGTTTGTCTTTCAGTTTTTTGTACTGTCCTACAGCTAGATACAGATGGTTTGAATGTGTGACAAGGCAACCTTTATATTTACAGATCAGTAACATGTACTATCCCAATAACCAGTTGGCGTTTCTAAGTAGCTAATTACATGCACATCATCAGCTGCACTGCTACTGCCTTAGCCAATACCATGGCAACAGTGGAGTATAACTGAGTACTCCACTTGGGCATTATCCCTTTGCCTTACTTGTGAAGAATACAGCCTGGAAGTGTAATTTGAAATATATTGCAACAGCTGTATGGAGACAAACAGTAATATATTGTGTGTAATGCCTAGAGGATTTGGTCTAAATGTGAGTACTGCTGTTATATTTCTGAACATTGCTACTTGTGCAGGGTTTATCTGTACCTAATACTTTCGCATATGTTTCAGTCTGGCCAGGATGTTTGACCAGCTCAAGGCTGCATAGCTATGCATATAATGTTAGGGGGTTTACAGTGTGCTTACCAGACATATTTAGTTTGGTGTTAATGTGTATCATACTGTGCTGATAATCAGTACTCGGCAACACTTCCTGGTGTACGAACTGTTCAGCCTTCTGAAACAGGATTAGTTCATACAAACCCTGTAACATCAACAGCTGTTCAGTTGTATAAAAGCAGCTATTTCACATAGGGTCATGTTAGTGTGTCTGTGTCCAGATATGTTAAGGTTTCAGCAGATGTTGAACAGTCGTTGAATAATTGGTTATGGTATGACGATATGTATTGATGTAATTATTTTGGTTGTGGGGTAGATGTTGGTGGGTTGGACATAGCACATGCAGGAGTGTAGGAACCCCTTTTATACAACGTCTATATGTGTGTGGGTGTTCATTCCCTATGTGAACACCTATCCCTTAGTGGACTAATACTATGTTAATTGCAGGCTGATTCATTAAGGCACTGTTAAATGCTTCCTGTATAGCATGCAGGTACTGTTAGTCCTTGAATCCTTTTGGCAATACATCTGAATGTAATAAAGATGTTCTTCGTCTCACATTGCTGCAGTCATAACCTGTGGGTAGTCCGCTGTCCTCGGTCGGCCCGAATACCAAAGAGTTAGGCTGGCATCGGTCATGTGCGCCCGGAGCTGACGTCAGTACGTAGTAGTACTTAAGCGCATGACCGACGCCATATCCTCAGTCTTTCTTGCCGCGTGGTCTGAAGCAGAAGCAGCGTTTGCAAGTGCCGTTCGGCATTCTGAAATTTTCAATTTTCGAGTTTCAGACCGAAGACCAAGTTGGGCTAAGTACCCCGTTGGGGAAAATTTTTGTCTTTTCTTGCCTCAGTTAATCCGGATGTCAGAAAAAGTTAATAATTGTATTTCTTGTGGGAAACAGATACCTCATAGGGACTATCATTCTCTCTGTATTCCTTGCTTGGGGCCCGAGCACGATGTAGTCGGGTGTCGCTTTTGCGCTAGATTTAATAAGCGCACCATTAAACGCAGATTAGACTATGCTAGGCTTGTTTTCGGTAAGCGGTGTAACTACAACATGCCGTCGGATCCTCCGACGCCCGCTACTGCAAAAAAGCGAAAAGATAAATCTTTAAGGTCTAAACCGGATGAGTCGTCCGTTGCGGACGCCGGTTCTATGGAATCTACGGTTGAATCTGTGGATCCAGCCGAGGTCTCAGCTGAATCCCAGGGGGAACCTTTACTTTTACAGGAGTTGGCCTCTCAGGAGTTAGGCCAGGCTGAGGGTGCTTCTCAAGTTTCTGTGGTTCCATCCTTACAAAAGGTTATTAGGCCTTATACTTCAGTCACTAAAGGCCCTGCTAAGGCTAGACCTGGTCTTTCTGGTACGGGCCATAGCCCTAGTTCTTCGGGCTCTGTTCCTAAAAAACATATGTTGAAAATGGCAGAAGATTTGATTACTTTGATCAGGGGTTCTATGCCCCCTCCAGAGAAGAGGCCTAGGGTGGAGACAGATTTAGAGGGAATGGAGCATTCCTCAGATTACTCTGAGTCCTCTGCTGAGGATACTCAGGATTTTCCTCCCTATTCATATTCGGATGCAGAGGATTCCTGTCCTTCTGCTTCACCTCCAGAGGATTTTTCCTTTTCTGAAACCTTACATTCCATGAGGGAGCATTTCAAGTGGGAAGGTCAGGATTTTTCAGATTCTCGTAAGAGGCTTAGGGAATTTTTGTTTTTGCCACAACATAGACCTTTGGCTATTCCCCCTGTTTTAGATGTTGTTCAGGATGTTTTTTCTGAAGCTTCCCTTAATCCTGATTCTTTACCCCCTGCCCCTGTCAAGCCAGACAGGTATTACAGAGTTCCAGAGGCACATAATTATTTGTATAAGAGTCCTAGAGCTGACCCGGAAACTATTATTCAAGGACCTAAGGGTGTCAGGGCTTCTGTGGTTAAGAATCCAGTTCCTTTGGATAAAGATTCTAGAGCGTTGGATAGGTGGGGTAAAAAGTGTACACCTCTTCTACGTTAGCTATGAGGGCTTTAAATTGCCAATTTCATATGCTGAAGTATCAGAACTTTCTGTTAGGTCAATTGAAATCTAAGGTAGATGCTTTATCTGAGGGTATAGAGTGTAAGGAATTGCAGGACTTGGTTCATGCTTCAGATCAAGTTGGTAAACATTCCTTGCAGTGTGGCTTCGATGCCCTTCAGGCTTCATCCAGGGTGGCTGCTACTGGTTCAGTTATTCGTAGACATGCCTGGCTAAAGGATCAAAATTTGTCAGAGCATGTTAAAGCTCGGATTTTGGATGCTCCTCTTCAATCTGAAGTTCTTTTTGGTTCCTCTGTGGAGTCAGTTTTGAAAAAGATGGAAGACAAAGCTAAGTCTATGCAGATGGTTAAGGAATTTTTGCAAGTGCAGCCCCCTAAGTTTAGCAGGAATTGGCCTGCAAGAGGATGGTCTTACCCTTCTTCGGATTTTCAGTCTAAGGGCAGGTCTAGACGTGGTAGGGGCAGGGCTCACGCTCAGGGTTCTTTCAGACCTAGGACCTGGAGTTCTCCTGCACAATCTTCTGGTGAGGGCAGGGGTCAGCCTTTTCGTAAACAGACCCAATGACCTGTATCTTCAGCTGCCAGATCCTTCTTTTCTGGCAGCTCCTCTAGGAGGAAAGTTGGCACTTTTCAAACAAAATTGGCATTTGGTCACCCAGGACAAATGGGTGTTGGACATAATAAATCAAGGCTGCAAGTTTTATTTTCACACTTTTCCTCCTTTCAAAGGCATGCCAGATGTACCTCCTCAGCAAAGGCTGGAGGCTCAGGAACAAATTTCTTTGCTTTTACAGATGGGGGCAATCCAGGTGGTACCTCCCTCAGAAGAAGGCCTAGGGTTTTATTCTCGTCTATTCCTAGTGCCAAAGAAAGGAAACACTTGGAGGCCAATTCTGGATTTGTCCATTCTCATTACATACCTAGACATTCCAAAGTTCAAGATGTTAACATTACAGCAACTTCTGCCTCTGCTAGGCAAAGATCACTGGATGGTAACTCTGGATCTCAAAGAGGCCTATCTTCACATTTCTATCAGGCCCAGCTGCAGGAGATTCCTGCGTTTTCGGGCTGGTACTTCTCATTATCAGTTCTCTGCATTGCCCTTTGGTTTATCTACTGCGCCCAGGGTGTTTACAAAGGTTCTGGCTCCTGTAATAGCTTTCTTAAGACTGAGGGGAATACAAATCTATCCTTATCTGGACGATTGCCTGATTCTTGCTCAAGACAAAGACAAGTTACTTCAACAGCTACAGTATGTAATGGCAGTTTTAAGGTGCCTAGGGTATTCTGTGAACGAAACAAAGTCCAGTCTAGTACCCTCTCAGGACATGTGCTTTCTGGGTGTGAGACTGAATACAGCCTCTCAGATGGCTTTTCTGACCCCGGACAAAATAAGAACTCTTCACCTATACTTCCAGCAATTATCAGTACTGTCCAGGCTGACTGCAAGGACAGTCCTTCAAGCCTTGGAGTTCATGGCATCTTGCATTCTGGTACTTCCCAATGCCAAACTGCATATGAGGAAGCTACAATGGTATCTCAAAAGTGTATGGACTCAACACTGCCACAATTTGGACACTGTCATTCAGATAATACCTTGCATCCAGAAGGAATTCTTGTGGTGGGCACAGGAATGTCACCTAAACAAGGGACTCTCTGTGACCCGACCACAGGCGAGTCAGATCTTAACGATGGATGCCTCAGACCTGGCTTGGGGAGCACACTTCAATGGGCAATGGATTCAAGACACGTGGCCTCCCAGACTACAGCATTTGCATATCAACATGAAGGAGATGTTAGCAGTCCAGTTTGCCCTGATGGCTTTCAAGGGCTTACTTCAACCAGGACAGGTGTTGATACAAACAGACAACACTACAGTCATGTGGTACATCAACAAGCAGGGGGGAACCCATTCTTACCCTCTTTGCAGACAAGCTATGATATTGTGGGAGACTGCTCTGAGTTTGCACATCACTCTTCAAGCACGGTTTCTGCCAGGAGCACAGAACTCCCTAGCAGATGTACTGAGCAGACAAATTGTGGACCCCCACGAGTGGAAATTGGATCCTCAGGTATTCCAACAGTTGACAGTGGCTTGGGGAACTCCAGACATAGATCTGTTCGCTTCTCCTCTAAATTTCCAACTACCAAAATTTTGCACAAAGATGTTTCACCCAAAAGCTTGGAAAGTGGATGCTCTATCTTTCAGTTGGAACAACCTTCACGTCTATGCTTTTCCTCCTCTGCCTCTCCTTGCCAAGGTACTCTTGAAAGTCAGGCGGGACAAGCCTTGCATGATTTTAATAGCACCAGATTGGCCACGACAGCACTGGTATCCTCTGCTGAGGAGTTTAATTCAGGAGCCTCCTTGGCCTTTGCCACAGCTTCCTCACTTGTTGTCCCAGTCAAGCAGTCATTTGCTCAATGTCAGGGTGCAGTCCCTGCATCTAACGGCCTGGCGTATTCTGTTTTAGAGCCTGTGGGTTCTCAGCTTCCTCAACAGGTTTTAGATGTCATTTTGGAAGCTAGGGCCCAGCACTAGAAAAGTTTATGCTGATAAATGGAAGAGATTTTTTCTTTGGAGCACAACAAAGGACTTTGATGTCTCGGTACCTAATTTGAGTTTTACACTGCAGTACCTTACTGAATTACTAGACAAGGGTTTGTCATTTTCCTCTGTGAAGGTTCATGCTGCAGCCATTTCTGCTCACTATGATTGTGACCCTCCTTTATTTTCTCACCCTTTGTTTAAGCAATTTCTTAGAGGGCAAAAATATAAGACCCCACGTAGAGCTCCTACTCCTTCCTGGGATCTCAATTTTGTGTTGGAGAAGCTTACTTTGCCTCCTTTTGAACCTGCAGCTACGTCTGAATTGAAGTTTTTGTCTTGGAAGACTGCCTTTTTGTTGGCCATTACTTCTGCTAGAAGGGTATCTGAATTGCAGGCTCTCATGGCAGTTGAACCCTTTCTGATATTCCATAAGGATAGAGTTTCTTTGCGTACTAACCCTACTTTCATGCCAAAAGTGATTTCTAATGTGGCCTTGAACCAGTCTATCCATTTGCCTACCTTTTATGCTGATCCCCAAAATAAGGGGGGAAAAAATCTTGCATTCTTTGGATATACACAGGCAGTTACGTTACTATTTGAGCAGAACTAAGGAGTTCAGACAGACTCAACAGTTATTTGTTTCTTTTGCTTTGAGTTCACAAGGGAAAGCTGTTTCAAAGCAGACTATTTCAAAGTGGATTGGTAATTGTATTGCTTTTTGTTATTCTCATCATGGGAAGAATGTTCCTGCTGGGATTAGACCTCATTCCACTAGGGCTACTGCCACATCTACTGCCTTTTTAAGGGGTGTAGCTACTAAGGATATTTTGGAAGCAGCTACTTGGAGATCAGTTCACACTTTTACTAAGCATTACCATCTCCCTCTTTATTCCAAGTCCAGGGCTGGGTTTGCCACTGCAGTCTTACAGGGCATGTTAGCAGCCCCTAATGCTTTTTAGTTTGCCAGCCTCCCTTTTCCTTTGCTTTGGGATTCTACCCACAGGTTATGACTGCAGCAATGTGAGACGAAGAACATAGTACAGTTTTGTACCTACCATAAATGAAGATGTTCGAGGATCCACATTGCTGCAGTCCTATTTTCCCTCCCTCCTTCCCCTCTATGGTTTGGGGTTGTTGTTGTTGTTCCTTGGGGATAATTGTTATTTTCTCCTTTGTGGCTCTGGCCTTTCCTTTTTTAAGGCCTTCTGACATCTGGGGCAAGAAAGACTGAGGATATGGCGTCGGTCATGTGCTTAAGTACTACTACGTACTGACGTCAGCTCCGGGCGCCCATGACCGACGCCAGCCTAACTCTTTGGTATTCGGGCCGACCGAGGACAGCGGACTACCCACAGGTTATGACTGCAGCAATGTGGATCCTCGAACATCTACATTTATGGTAGGTACAAAACTGTACTTTTTGCTAAATGAAAGCTGTCTGTGTATTTCTGTCATGGATATTTGCAGTCATTGCAGTTGTGTTGGTGACTGTGTCCATAGAACATATTTGTAATAGTGTATTGGCATATACTCTTCATATGTTATGTTCATATTGTTTGGAGGGGGGGGCAGAATGTGTGATTGCTATGGTGCATGTTTTACTCAGATATGAACACTTTGGATGCTGTCTACACACATGTATGTGTGTGTGTTTGTGTGCATATATATATATATATATATATATATATATATATATATATATATATATATATATATATATATATATATATATATATATATGTATGTATGTATGTGTGTGTATGTATATAGATATACTATATAATATATATGATTGCATACATTTATCTGTACCTCCATAGATGTGTAGATGTTTTAACCTATGTATATATTTACATATATATGTAGATCTGTATATATCGACATGTCTCTATGTATATCTCTCTCGCTCTATACATATATCTCTCTATATATATATATATATATATATATATATATATGTATGTATATATATATATATATATATATATATATGTATATATGTATATATGTATATATATATATATATATATATATATATATATATATATATATATATATATGTATGTATATAGATCTATACAGGCATACACCTTTCATTGGGTACATGGCGGGTTGTCCTATTTCAACACATTCCTCCCTTTTGTGTTTTAACCTGTCTGCATACACAACTGGGATAGGTACATCTCTGGTAGCTTAGTGGTAGGTTACTCTGAGGATGGAGTACATGGTTGCGGGTTCTAATCCTGGAAGGTGTTATTATTTTATCTCTGAGTAGGCACCGTTAGGGACAGTGTGAATAATGCACATGTAAGCGGTTGTAATCAGGTTTGCCCGTGGTCTGCGCGACATTAAGCAAAGGTTAAACCTGTGAAGTGCTTCCCCATTTACCACTTTTAAGCACAGCTTACCATCGCACAAACCCGCTTACAACTACTTAAAAGTGCTGTAATCTGCCTGCATCCGACAGCCCTTGTTCTGGCCCTCAGAATAACTTAACTGCCCTTGCAGGGCTTAAACCCAGGACCATGAACACCACAATCACTGACTTTACCACTAAGGCATCTGAAGATATCTACAAATGTTATGGTGTTTAGAATACACATTTTACTACAGGCATTCCTCACTACTGAAAACAAATGTGACAGTCAGTTTGTGAACATATGTCTGATACATGTTAATGTTCATATGTTTGTGAGATTAGGTGTTGCAATGTGACATGACAGGGTGTATTATGAATGAGAAAGGTTCTTGTTTTGTGTCCTTTTTATATTGTCCCCGTAGTCCATGTATACCCCTCCAGTTCACTTATTGAACATCCGACCCAGGCCCTCCTTGATGCATGATTTCATTACCCATCATTCCTCCCCCACCCCAATCTTCACATACACAACAACCATCCCTTCTATGGTGAATTAGGTTAATATTAATAGTTATAATACCAGAGCTGCATGTGTTTTGTGTACACTTCAATTCCTTTGAAGTGCTTCTGTGTCACAAAGTGTGTTCATAGATGTTTATATATATGGCTATTGATGTACCTGTATTATATATATGTATATATTATTTATATCTATGTGCATACATCACTGACATGTATGTATATATATATATTTCATATTAATTTGTAACAATAATACATATGTAGACTTGAATGTGTTGGTTCACAAACTACAGTACATTACAATGTACTGTACATATGTACACAAAGTGACTGTCCCATTTGTGATCATTACAGTGGAATGCATATGGTATAAGGTGCAGTCTAAAGACCATGAAACATGTATACACCTCAGATGGCTAAGTGGTAAGTCCCATGACTATAGTGTGCATGGTCCAGGGTTCAACACCTGCAATGCTTTAAAAATGTTTTTTACTCCAGAATAAAGCTCATTTAAGCAGTTGTAAGCATGTTTAAAAGTGTTTGTGTGACATTATAGCAGCGGTTAAACACAGTTAAACAAACTTTGTAATGTATAACCTGTGCACGCAAACATGGTCACATCCACTAACTACTCAGGATATATACATTTCAGTGAAGTATCATCTCACTATGTGCTTACATAACATTACATTCTCTGTTGACTTTATGCTCCAGCACACATGGGTTTATATGGGAGTTTCGAATGTTTATTATACAGACAATTACTACCTATATATGCAAGCTGTAGTTGAGGTATACATTTTAACATGATAAACATTCCTGACTTTATTGGGATTGGGATTTCGAGTGCACAGATACTATGCAGGTGCTGCAACCATTACACTATTGACATTAACATTGCTTCTGCCTATTTCCTATTTAGATGATTTCTATGTGTAAGCTAGGCTAAGCAAAGGGTGGAGGCCCCCAAACCCATTGAGCTTCACTTACTCTTGAAATAACAACATATAACAAATGTAATGTGAGACAATACATTACATTCCTAACTATATTAGGCATAGCCCCTCACTGACACACTTCAAGGGAAACCTTGTTGTGTGAATGGGTAGCCAAATATACACCCCTGGGATCATGTGTCCCAGAACCATACAGTCAAGGGGTGGGGGAGCCTGTCCAGTTTGATAGCTGCAAGACCTGTTGGGGAAATTGAATGGTGTTGAATTGTCACATTAACATGCCCTCTTTAGATCACCAAGTGCCCCTATCATCCTCTACCACCCCAGTCTTCAACAGCTTCTGGCAACTCTGCCTGGAATTGCTTCATTGGCTATGCTTGACAGAGGCTCAGTTACTTCATCAATGGTGCTGAGAAAGCCAACACACTGTAGCTATGCTTCTAATTGCTGTTGGGTAGGAAGGTAGTAGGTCATCTGTGAACCTCTAAAGTGCAGGCTATCACAGCCGTAACATGTGAATAAACAGACATTCAGATCACAATATACAGTGAGAAATCACCATGTAGTCAGGAAACAGTTAAGTACAACAAGAACATACAGAACACTGATAGTTAGTCACTCCAAAAGCCTATCTTGTCAGCTAGAAGACTTTTATAAGTTTAAGGCTTTCTGTTGCTTACCAGTAGGTTACCTACAGAAGAGATGAGAAACAAGCACAGATGGGAAACATGCATGCAACAATACCATACCGGCTTATTTGTCAGCCTTAGGCATTGGAATACTGGCCAAGGGTATTGGCTCACCCATGGTGCCTGTTTTAGGAGAGTATCAAAGGTGAATACCTTTCCTATAGCTAAAGTTACACTACTAGTGACAGGGGTGGGGGGTTTCGCAGCCCCCATGCTAAGGGGAAACACTGCTCAAGATACAAACAGATTTATAAATGCAATCTATAAGCACCTACATGGATGTATGGATAATGCCATCACTGGTAAACCAAGACTCACTCCTCCTAGACAAGGACACCAGTCTGGTGGACCTCTGCAATAAACAGGCTATACTACAGAAGTAGGACAGTGTTCCAGACATCAGCAAATCCCACGAAGGGCAGACATCTTTGACCACTATTAGTATGATATGTAGGTCCCTCATGACATCATCCAAGGCTAACATCAGCATAAAAATACGCAAGGATTCAAAAGATAGCCACAAAGCCTTCTTTGGCTATGTCAAGGATCTAAGTGGTGACACACAGATTTGCACTGTGTCGGTGAAATATAGCATAAAAGATGCTGACCCTACTGGTATCGCCAACATCCTTGCAGATACATTCAGTGCATACTTCACCCCCTAAAGAGCCCACAACACTACCCGAAAGGTACAGTATCCCACACATCAGAGACACACAGGTGGAAATGGGCCTTCTCTAACAGCAGAACACAGCATCAATGGAGGCAGATGTTGTCCCAAACTGCATCTTGCAAACTGTACAAGACAACCTGGCTCCCCACCTAATTAAGCTTTCCAACCTCAGCCTCTCCACAGGCTACATGCCCATACAGTGGCATGTGGCAACGGTTATTCCACTCCATCAAGGTAGAATAACAACTGACCATGGTAACTACCACCTCATAAGCCTGACCTGTCTGGTCTGCAATGGTATGGATCGCATCCTCATGGCACTCATTCACAAAGACGTTGGTAACCTCCGAACATGTGACCTAACCCAGGTCAGCTTGGTTCAATGCAGTTCATGCCTACTGAACCTGTTTGAAATCTTACATACAGTCACCAAGACATTAGATGACAGGAGAGATGGTTCACACATACTACCTGGACCTCGCCAAGGCTTTTGACACCATGCCCCATGCAGGTATTATTGATAAACACACCAGCCTGTACATACACCCATACATCACAGGTTGGGTTGCCAACGGGCTTATACACAGAACCCACATAGAATGACTAACAATCTCCAGGTCCAACTCTTGACCAGTCAAGACTGGTGTCCCACAGGACTTAGTCCCGGGAGCCCTACTGTTTGGCATATACTTCTTAGAGGTACAGACAAACACAGGTGGACTATGGCAGACCATGTATGGCAATGACGGTGAACTGGGAGCCGTGATTGATAGTCCAGCTGATACAGACATCCTTCAAGGGGCCTCACAGAGACTGACACAGGGTGTCAACATCATGGCCTCCAGCTAAGTGCCACTAACTGCATGGTCATTCCATTGTGGTATAGTAACCACCCACATATTAACACATAAGTGACAGCCACTTTAATATGGATGAGGTAATGGGGTATCTGGGGACTAAGGTAGATAGTAATCTCCCCTTTGACAATACTATCTCCAAAGTAGTTAGGATATCCTTCTATGTAGGCCATCTGATTAGCAAAGGGTTCCCATCTAGACATACTGGGGTTATAGTGCCCCTTTAGTCATCACTCATTAGTCCCATCATAGGGTATAATAACCCATTTGGGATGTACCTCAGAAGACACTTCCAACAGCTGGAAGGTCCATGAATGTCCCTTATCAAGGGGATTACTGACCTCAAACATATGCCCTATGCAGCCAGACTGAATAAACTCCTACATTACTCAGTGGCATCTCGTTTAGCCAGAGGTGATCTCTGCTGGCCAAGTTACACAGCCATGTCAAACTCAGGCTTAATGGATATGCTCCACCTTTGGGAATCCGTGTCACAGTGAGCCACACACTGTAGTGAGCTGAACCTTGCCACAGCAATAACTGAAAGATGCTGGAGGGACAGATTCCTGTCACAGACACTCCCCATACTTTGGAACAATATCCCTAACTACATTATACAGAGCCCCTCACTAACACTCTGCAAGAGAAACCTTGAAGAGTGGATGGGGAGCAGTAGATGATGCACCCCAGTGATCCCGCCATTGGCTCTGCTCCACAGAGGGACAGTTAATGAATCAATGGGGTGGCAAAAGCTGACACATTTTGGCTAGGCTTATGAATGGCCTCTGGCAGTTGGCCAAGTACCTGCCTATGAACCTATACATACAGTATCAACACATGCTGATAGCTTAATTTACTGTTCAGGTGTTGACTTACCTTGTGTCAATGGCAGTTGTGTGTGCAATGGTTGAGGGCTGCCTGTGCTGGATGTACACAGTAGACTGTCTATACATGACAATTTACTGGTAGTCTTGTGCGTGTGCCATCCATTTTTACTGTGTGTGCAGGTGGAGAAAAGTGTCAGTCCCTAGGTGCCTACACTGTCAGTGTGTGTGCTATATGTTCCCTCCTTGCCAAGGCATGGGCATACTGGGCATGCCTCCATCTGCCTACTGGGGCTGTCTCAGGTCTGAGTACCTCTGTGCCTGTGGGGCCCTTGGCAATGGTGGTGGGTTGTAAGGGCCTTCACCATTCTGTCCCAGCTGCAGCTGTTTCCGCAGGATCATATTGTGTAGCATGGCACATACTATGAAGATTTGGGCATACATGCCTGGAGAGTACTGCAAGGCTCCACCAGATATGTCCAAGCAACGGAACCTTGATTTTGGCATCCAAAATACATGCTCTATGATGATTCTGATGTGTGTGTGTGCCTCATTATGGCATTCCTGCATGGGTCTGTGTGCACTTCTGATGGGAGTCATCAACCACGGTTCCAGTGCATAGCCAGCATCCCTCACCAGGTGACCATTTGGGATGTCCCCCCTGACAAATAACTGATACAGCTGTGAGGCATGCCAGATGTGGGAGTCATGACAGCTTCCAGGGCTGCCAGCACACACATCCATGATAATACCCTGGGCATTACACATGACCTGGCTGTTGATGGAGGGGTATCCCTTGTGGTTTATGTAGCACCTACCCTGCTCACTGGGTGGTGACTTCATGTGTATGTGCGTGCAGACTATTGCACCCAGTACCTCCGGGTATTCTGCCACATGGTGGAAGAGATGCATATTGCTGGTCAACTTCTCCTGCGTTCAGGGAAAGTATATGTGCTCATTGGCATGTGGTAACATGGCATCCAGGAACTGGTGTAGTACCCTGGATGCTGATGCCTGTGAGAACCCCATGATATCCCCAGTTGGTCTTTGAAAGGTACCTGCAGCTAGTATTCTCAGGCTTACACATACCTTTGTATCCACTGGGATGGGTTCCCCTCTGTTTGTTCTCGCTCTGAGGTGTGGCCAGCACAGCCCAACAAGTTGCTGTAGGATGTCCCTGTCCACCCTGTAATGCTCTACTTTCTCCAGATCATGTAGCCCCTGGTAGGTTACCCTGGGTCTAAACATTCTCCTCCTCCTCCTCCTCTGATGCCTGAGGTGGCCGTGTGCATCATCCTCCACACCATCTTCAATCTCCAACACATGCTGGTGGATCAAAGCTATGGCAGCCCCTAACATGTACATACTAAAAGTTCCCCGTCTGTATACACCACTGGTGCAGAGTGTATGGGAATACACAAATGTGTGTGAGGTGCTTTCACAATTTATACTATTGTGCTGTGGATGCTGCTGATGTCATTGGGTGTGTATGAGCTATTCCAGCTGCAGTGTGTCCTAATTATGGGTTTTACTATGAGTACTGCAAGTGTGGGGCCTTTACTGTGGAGATATGCTTGCCTGCCTTGATATCTGTCGCTCTTTAATTCACTTTTAAACCTGGATCCCCTCCCATTATCAGGCATGCATCCACCTGCCATCTTTCTTGTTTTGTACTTTTCCTACCCAGTCATGGAAAAATGTGTCTTTTAGCTGATATTCTGCAAATTGGCTTTGTTCTGCTTTGACACTTTACTGTTTTCTTTGCAGTACAGCCCTTCCCCTTTCCTGTTCTACAGGTAGCTGCTTGCAGCCTTGTTAGCTGTTGTCAGTGGGCCACTGTAGGCTCCTAGGTGTTAATTAGTCATTTGTGCTCCAATTTCCCTACTGCAGCATTTCCTTATTTCTTTCATATATCCTTCCTGTTTCTGCTGCAGTGCTCACCGCGCAAACCCATTTACTGGGTTTACGCGCATTTTCATCTCCGTTCACATGCGTACTCTGTTACCTTGTGTACTCTCAGCTATGCAAAGCTATGGCCAGTTCAACACATCCCTATCCTGCTGCTTTGCCTAGGTAGGAGAAAACCGGTCTAGCAATGCTTCAATGTGCTTACAGCAATGGTGACGCACTCCTTTCTTGATGTCATCTTTATCTCAAGGGCACACGTCAGTGTTATAACGCTATGCTATGAGGTGCATCCTTACACCAGCGGAGAATCTATGATTCACTATTACTCCTCTCATTTGCATGGCATTTCCTACTAATTCCTAACATAACACTGTCACAGCCCCTTAGCAACCTTTGCACCATAGTATGGTGTAGCATGCCTGCCATTGACTATTATGGGGAAATCGTGATACATGTTACATTGCAGTTTTATTCTATATTTTTATATTTTCCTTGCGATCCCTTTTGCGTGCCGCTGCCCTGCGCTGCCACGTCACGATAGAGTGACTATATATATTAAATGTTAATTTTATATTTTGTACATTTTTGTTATGCCACTTGCTGTATATTTAGCCAGTGGCATATATTAACAGTATAATACATGTGTTTGGTCGGCTGTCATGGCTCCGATTTTATGTTTGCAAAAATGTAAACTGTTTTCTACGGTTTACATTTCTGCATGCTTACACTACGCCTGCACCACTTCCTGGATCGCTACATACCTTCATTTGCATGCTACACTACTGCACATGGGGTAATTAGCATACAGGGACCAGGAGTTGTGCGGGTGTAGCGTACCCAGGTAGTGCACATGGGAACAGCTTGTACCTGGATCACTCGGTGGCCATATTTGGTGTTAGAACGCTGACACTACGCCTGCACCTGGCACAAGCTTTATGAATCCCGGGGTCTATCTTTTTTTCTTCTGACAAGAAGTTAAAAACTATTCTAAGATATGACTCATGTATTTTTGAAAGAATTTATCTTCTTGATTTATTGGTAAGTACTTTTTTGTGAACTTTGATTATTAAGCTTTGAGCCCAATTGATTTCTTCTTGAAAGAAAAAATAAGACTGGATTTCTTTAGTCAAGATTTTTGTCCAGGCCATAATTGTAATAAAAATCTTGGGGAAGAATCTTTAAAGTGTACCTCATATCATCAGGAATTCCAAGGTTTCTGAGGCCCAATTGGCATCCAGACTATCAGCTTAATTTAGTTATTTCCTCCACACTTATTACACTGCAGTCTTGCTTATTTAGGGAGAGGTGAAAGGATACAGGAAAAAAATGAAAAGTAATAATGAAGTTCTTTCTCTAGCACAATTTTTGTTCAGGCAATCCTTGTCTCAAAAGGTTTGAAAAAAAATCCCCTCTAAAATATACGTCAGATCACCAGGGGCGTGGATGAGACCTCTGGCTCGACTGATTGTTTCATCGTCATTTATTATGGTGTAATCATGGACAATTAGGATATATTGAAACAATGCAGGAAAAATCGGAGGTATGCAACAAAGTATGAGAAAACAAGAAAGAAAGTAATCCAGATGGTGTGGCAAGGCCAGGATGGGGGAAAGGGGGCACACTGGGGGATAAGGGACAGCAGGAGGCCCATGAAATCCTTTTCCAAGGGTATCATTTCACCAAAGGCCAGAGTCAAAATATTCAGTACTGCCAGGGACTTCCAAGTACATCACACAGCTTATCAACAGCTTACTTTCCACAAAACATTTTGTAACACTATAGCACCTGGATAAAAAAAAAAAAAAAAAAAAATATGCAATGTGATTGGTTTTGTCAGATTTCTGGTATGACTATCCTTTTGATTGTATCTTTATTTACTGCTACACATCATATACCTAGTTGCATAATAGTGTTAAACATGTCCTTGCATACACTCTTCAAGATGTTTAACTACTGGCTTTGTCCCTCATGAATGGTGCACTGTAGTCGTGAAGCCCCTACATGAGAGTGGCCTAACAACTGACTTGGCTGTTTGAAGTCTTATCACAAACCTCATAATCTGTGATATCAAAACTATTGTTAGACTTGACCTCAAAAGTTTGGTTTTGTGAAGAGTTTATCCTTTTGAGTTAAACTTCTTCAAAAGAGTTACAGTCTTTAGAAATGGTGGTCATGTAGTGAACATAGTGTATTTTGACCTGCTGAAGGTATTTAACACTGTTCCTCATGCTGGCATCATACTAAATCTAATTACTTTTGAAATTGACCCATACATGGTAAGATGGATAACAAACTGGCTGCAAGACAAAACCCATGTTATGCAAGTTACAGGTGCATCATCAGTAAGTATGAAAGTGACCAATAGGATCTCATATGGTTCACTGCTGGGACTTCTCTTTGTTTGGTATTTATTTTTCAGAGCTCCAAGTGGAGAGCCAAGACCTCTAGATGAGTGCAAACTGGAGGGGGTTGTTAATTCACCCTATTATAACAAAACTCTTCTGAATGAAGTCTGGCAGTTGGCTTAGAGGATTAAGTAGCTGTAAATAAGCTGTTTACTGTGTTCCAGTGTTACAAGGTTTGATTCCCTCATCTTCCATTGCCTAACTATATGATTCTGAGTAAGTCACTTAACCAGATACTGTTCCATGGCTGAATCTGAAAAAGGTCCATGGAGATCAGTGCTCTACCCTGGAAAACAAACAAACATAAATAAATAAATAAACACTCCCTAATAAATCCTTGGTGTCCTAAAAATGAGCTCAAACTAAATGCTAAACAGTGTACTGTCACTTTTGATAGATAATCCCTCCCTTAATTATATTGTACAGCCAACACTCCACTACAAATTTAAATTTTTTTCAGGGACCTAGAAACTTGGGACAATAACTCTCTGTTTTTTGATATCATGTGACAAACGTGATCAGGAAATCCTTTTATTTAGCCCAGCTAATTGCTAAGGGAATATCTACATGATCTAAAGAAATAATTTTTCCCCTTATAGTCAACATTGATCTGGCCAGTTATCAAGTACAACAACCCCTTTGATATAGATCTCACTAAAAATATAAAACAATTAGAAAGACCCCAAAGCTCCTAACCAATAATCTCAAGCCTAAAGTCTCTGAGCTGCCAAGAGAGGCTAGACACCCTTCCCCTTTATTCAGTGTCTTACAGACATTTGATGGGGATCTGTCTTGCTTACAGCACCATTAGAGACCCAGTTGTCCTGGATCTTCTGCTTCTCTGCAAGTCTAATATCTCCTCTAATATTAGAATGAGTTACCGGAGTATTCATTACCTTATAATACTGCACAGGGAGAAGCATGCTTATAAGTAAGCACCACTCATTCCTTTGGAATAAACATCCCCTACATGTTAAGTGGTGCGATTCACTATCTTACTTTAAACATAATCTAGTGACTAAATGGGTAGCTGCACATTTATTCTGTGTGTTACTGGGATGGCCCTCTTGAAGAAAGGTGTTGCTGCCTGATGGAGGGTGCTGCCAGGAGGTGAATGGTCATAAGATTCATTGGCCTCGTAATATCTATGAATCTAAACTTTTTTTTATGGCTTACTCCTGTAGCTTTTCAGGAAATCTCTGCTTATACCCATAATAATCCTGAATAACATAAAGTGGGTGTAAGGAAATAAATTAATGAATAATTAAACACTATAAAATGATTACTACATTGCAAATTAGTCTAGTTCCAGTGAAATGTACATCTTTGGAAAATTCCACATAAAACAGGCTATTGGGCAGGAGAGTCTGTCCTGTCCTGGTACTCAGTGGGTGAAAGGCGGTAAACATGCAGACCTGCAGTAACTTATTGAAATCAAACTTTATTTGTAGAGCATACTACTCAACTGTATAAACTTTATACATGAATGTAACATCTTATTGCACTTAGGTAAAGTGTTGTCTTTACTGCTGTTGACCACAGGCTGTGTCTGAAAAGGGTCAACAGACCAGCCCACTCACTTGTTAAACAAACCGCAATCACTCAGTCAATCAATAAGCTGTCCAGCATTTTGCAGCATATTCCTGATCTTGCCTTATTTTTGCCCTGTCCCTCATAAAATATTTGATTTTCTGGTAAATTTCTCAAGATCATACCTCCCAATTCTGCAGAATTTCATAGAATGTGTGGATTATTGCCTTATATTTTTGGTCTGTTCTTCATAAAATCTGTGATTTTCTAGCAAACCATTGAGGATGGTGTTCACTAAATAATAAGACATGTATGTCTGAGAATTTGTATCCTTTGGAAAATGCATGCAAATGGAAAAAAAATTGTTATTCTAGCAGTTTTTTTTTAGTTGATAGGAGCAATATTTGAAATCTGTCCCTGATTTTGGCCCTTTATCTCCCCGTTCTTTTTGGCTTTTTCCAGAATTCGTAAGCAAAAGATAAAAGGTATGCAGAGGATTCTGTCTCTAATGTAAGAGATTATTGTTCAGAAAATTCATGTGGATGCAAACCTGGTTTGTTTAAATTCTAAATGACTAAGCAATAGCTAAAAAAATATCCCAGTTTTGAGCCTTATTCCCCTGGTATGTTTGGCTTTATCCAAAACTCTTGGCAAAAGAAGTTGGTCAGTATGCCTAAGAAAGACTCATGTAGGCATTTCCTTTGAAACTGCAAGCTTGTCGCCACAGTGGAACTCCAGTCTGCTAATGATTGGCAGTTGATTTTTATGGTGCAGAGGTGCCAGCCCAACCTGCAACGAAGGCACGCCCATTCACGCATGTCATTTGAACGCCACTCATCCACGGGGAGGCTATGCAGACTCCACACATAAAGCGCTCCAGCCCAGAATCAACTGGGAGAACCTCTTGCTGTGAGGCGACAATGCTACCGTTGCATACAAGACCATTTTTTCAGCCATTCAGTATCCATATTTCTGGACTCATTGAAACAGGTCCCAACATTTCAAACCATAACCTGTGCAGCAGTTGTATGTGCCAAAAAATTCATATGCTAAAGCAGCCATGACTGCTGCTGACAGTTGAGGTTACCATGGTAACCATAGCAATTATAATGCTGCTATAGTTGAACTGAAATGAGTGAAGGCATAAGACTGCGGTACTCACTACAATAGGTAATCACATACATTTGGCAGATGATATTGGCAACAGAATTGTACACGGAGAAGCTGTTTGGATATTTTTTGGTTACCTTGCTGCCAGTACCTATAAACTAGCATACATCCAGGCATACATTTTCCTGTTGCTATCCTTTTATGCTATGAATTCTACTGGAAGGGTGCCCATCTGTGTCAAGGTTGAGAAACACAGCTTATCACACACTCTGAGAGTAGTGTTCCTTCTTGGCATACCTGTTTAACCAAATAATTTTGATATTCCTCCTTGTAATGCTGTCAATTATGCAATGTAGCTTCAGAAATCCATGCAGTGTGGCTTCAGAAATCCCTGCATGCACAATGAAAGCATTCTATAAAGACTCTGATTGTTTCTACCTCTTAGCAAAGTACAAAGCCAGCTTCAGTCAGATGTCATTAAAGTCCGTAAATCTTTTGTGATGGTACACTTGCAGATAAGGCACAGCCTGCTACTTTGCACATCTGAGAGCCCAAGGCTGTGTGCCCATGCTGAAGACCTGTGGTGGTCCATATGTCATGCTGCTACATCAACAGTCATGGTAAGTAAATTACACTGTAGGTGTGACTTACAGACCACCATCTTGCTCTTTGTGAAAGTAACACCATTTTTGGATACGATTGGGAGAATGCTATCTTTTTCTGCCGTTTGCCAGAAATGGTCTGCATAGTGCAAGAAGGAAATCAGTATGATGCTTTATCTCCTTTGTAGCTATTTTATGGCGCAAACCCCATCATTGTGCATTTGAAAAAGTGGATTCCTGATAAGAATTGGCTGAAGAACTGTCCTAAGTCAGGGGGAAACAAAGGCAGGAGACCAGTGCAGGCGGCATTTGATGACATATGGTGCAGGAAGTCTGAAGAGCTCCATGTGTGAGAAGCAGAGGTTATACAGGAAACTCCAAATCATGTATAAACTATTTTTTTATTTCCTCTTTTTTTATATGTATAAGTTTCCTCTTTTATCCTGTTGTACATTTGGAATTGTTGCTGCTACTAGCAAGTATTTTTCATGCCCATACTAGGAATTAGTTCTGCTACATTCAGTACGTAATAGTCTTACTGCATTTTCTGTGAATTTCTGAGGGACCCATTTCTCTGGTGGGTACCACAATACAACATGTGACAGTTGCTGCACACTGCCTGGTGTGCACCCATGTAGGTGTGTAGAACACTCTTGTTGTGCATAATAACATATGTGTAAGGAATATAGACTTGAGTGTGTCTGACTTACAGTAAAAGGAAAATACTTAATGGATAGTATCTGTTAGTTTTGCATCTCGCTATTTAATTCTCATGATTCTGTTATATACCATTCCTTTTTCAGCACAGAGTGTGATGCAGTTTTTGTCGCCTTCTGCAGGAAGAAATAAAGACATATCGACAGTCATAGTTAGTTCCCTTCACTACAGCTACAGTGTTAAATTATTCACTCTTTTTTAGGATAGATTCACTTATGACTAATTGCCCATTTATTTTCTTCAATGCTGATCTATACAATATAATCATTCTGCATGTGCCCTGACCATGTTTCACCATTAATGAAGTAGTAGAAGAGGTGTCTAAGGCCATTGAGGCTGGGAGAGCTTTGCTGATGGGCCCCATTGACTTATAACTTACCTGCTTATCCTAACATGACCTTGTTGCTGGTGGAGAAGGTGAAACAGGGTGCAGTGGAGAGACTTTTGGGCAGATGCTCTTGTCTATGTAAAAGGAAAGATTGCAAATTTGCTTGACCAGCTTGCTCTTGCTACTGGATTACCAGAGTAGGATGTGCCATGCCATATGCCAACCTCACATGGGAATAAATTCCTGTAGTGTCTGTCTGAGCTAGGATAGGACATGACATCACCTGATTATACTCCATTTTGTAACAAGATTGGTGCTTCCTCTTTCTTGCACCCTATCCCCTAATTATTCATTGCCTAACAAATTCCATCACAATTTATTTGCAATCTGCTTCTTTCTGCTCATAATATATCTCCCCATCCTTTTGTGTGCATGTTAACCCTTTTTGTTTATGTTGTTCTTTGTCTTTCTGCCAAATGAGTCTATCAACTTCAGTGTCATATTTACTTTAGTCCTTATCAGCTTATATACTCTACAGTTAATAATAACAAAAAGCAGGGTGATAAACTAGTGAAAAAGTTATTAAAAACAAAAAATTTTAACAAAGAATAAGATGGGAGATGTGTACAAAAAGCTATGAGCCAAGTAGAAAAGGCAGTTTGAAAAAAAGAAAAAACATATCCCAGCAAACAATGCCCAGTTCAGTCAACCAAACCCCCAGATCAATGGCCAGTCTAGTATAACCATCAACACATGGAGTGCTGGCCACTTAGAGACCCCTAAGAGACGGCATTGATAGATATGCTTCATTGCTGAATTTCTGCTCCCTTGCAGCTGTCAGCATCGGTGTCTTATCTGATCAAAATGATGTCCTCAAAAATATATCAGAGTAAACAGTCACAGAAAAGGGAAAATAAAAATATAAATAATAATAAAATAAAATAATGAAAAACAATAACAAAAAAATACTAATAAGAGTATAAGTCGGTTTAAGCAGAGATGGATATCACAGGCTGAGAAGCCGATCATCACCGTCTTGCCCACCTGACTACTATCCAGTCCTATTTTCCTACTCTGCTTTCACTTTTACCTTTCCCATACTTCTTTTATTTCTGGAAAACAGAATAGGTCTCTATTCCTGCAAAAAATGTGCCCTAGTTTACTTAGCTCTTTGCACTACTATATATCATCCTCTTGTGTCACCTTCTGTTAGCTCTTCCCTTTTCCTGTTTTTCCTTGCAACCCTTTCCTTTTCGTTTATGAATCCAACAGACTTTCACATACCTGAATAAAGCAGTGCAACTATAAATAATATTTAGTTACTTAGCCCTTTGTGACACACTAGGCCATCCTGCTGATGGATGCATTAACATCTGTACCCTACGGGCTGCCAGCACTGTTTTATATTGGCATAAATGTGCCTGAGTTCCCATTTACTGATCTGACAAAATAGAACTGTGCAGTACATTAGCCAGTCTAGGATGGTTTCTTACACTGCTGTTTCTATATTTCTCAAGCCTGCTTCGTCTATTTACACAATTGTATCTTACTGAACCCCCTTGCAGTGGAGCTCATTTACATAGAATGAATCACCAGCCACATGTGATGTATGCTTTCATTTGGATATTCAGTGTATCCCTGGGTCACCATGTAGTACCAACTAGAGACAAGGCTTGCATAAAAGTATAGAATATCTCTGCAAATTTCAGCTTATATGTTTTAATCTTTCCTCTCACTTTACTATTCTGATATGTGATTTGTGTATGCTCTCAAGCAGTTGTCTTTGTATTTGATGGGAAATAATTGTTTTTCAGCTTTGGATATTGCCAGGACTGGTAGCATAGAGGGATAAAACCCTTTTTGTGGTCCAGGTGAACTGAGTTCGGTTAGTGGTTCAGGTGATTGATGATACTAGCAAGGGAGGACCTGCATACACCTTCTGGTTGAAAAAGGAAGACAAAGCAAGCGTGCAAACTGACACACTGCCAGAAAAAGGGGGCAGTGCTGCAAGAAGCATCCTGTGCGCAGACGTTTAGCACTCCATGCCATCAACTGGATGTAGTCTTAAACAGCATGAATACAGTAGCATGCACTAGCAATGGGGAAGGAACAGTGGGTTTTACCTGAGAAATGCATAATTTGTCCCCCTTGTCATGGAAGGGGCTAAGACTATAATTATAATGCAGAGTATCAAAGATGCCTGTGATGGCACAAGCAATCCTCATGAATGCCTGCATGATGGCTGTCTGAAGATCCCTTACCCATATGTTATGGGTGTATAGTTCCTGATATGGAGAAAATGATGGGTATTACTTGATGGTCAGCACACATGAAAATAATGATTTAAGAAAAACGCTGAATATTAAGCCTTGGAGAAAACAAATTACTTCAGTGAAATGAATATATGTTTTAATTAACTGCATTTCTAAATCAGTAGCAGCACATTTCTAAAGTTCTTTTATGTCTTCTTCCATCACAGCTAACTACACAATTATCAAAGAAAATTCTAGTTTTCAGTGTAACAGCTGATTCTTGTTCGTTTTCAGATTATTATTCTTTAGATTAACAACATTTTCTGCAGTCATGGAAATGCCTTACAAAAAGACATTTAACTGATGGTCTTAGCAAAAAGGTTTGAATACGCTTTGAAAAAGTTTGTGGCCTATTTCTCCCTGAAATATTTACCACTGAGATAATGATGGAATTTTTCACAGCCATAAAATGTTTCTATCAGTTATTTTTCTCTTTGAAAGTTGCTCTTTTGTATATTTGTGAATGCCCTTGTTCCATTAGCAACTTGTCTTTATCTCAATAATTCACAGCTTTTATAGAATTATGAAGTACATCTACCAGCAAAAAATCTGTGTCTTCACATTATTTTATTGTTGTGTCAACACCTCCATGACTATTTTTTCAGCTGTTTAACTCCCCCTTTCCTGCACATAACCAAATTTCCTGGCTAACCTTTGTTCTGTTTGTGTAGAATCAGATTTATCACATACTTTGTAGGATAATTTATCTTTTACTAAAAACTCTGTAATTCCTTCTTATGTTTTGGAATTTGACAGAGTTATTGTTTTATGTATAACATACTTTTTTGATATTAGAATATGCCCCATATGTCTCAGAATTGCCACTTGCTTTACATTTTTTCCTTTAATGCAAAACTATGCTTTCTTAATCTATTTGAAATCAGTATTGGTTTATTGCCATGACCTTGTAGTATTTCTCCAAGTTGCTCTACTTTTTACTGTTTGCAAAGCATTTGATCTGTTTGTTTTGCTTTCCCACCAAGCAGTGTTTCAAATAACTAATTTGTTTGCTGTTTAAAACATTTAGTGTCTCCTTGCTATTTTTCTGCTGTTTAAAACATTTTTAGTGTGTCTCTGCTGTTTTTAGGCTATTTAAAACAATTGTTAATGTTTTCTACCTAAATTAGTGTAGTTAGTAGCTGTAGCATAGTTCAGTTACAGGTTTGCTGCATCTGGGTCTGTTTGTAGTGGCTGTTGTATTCTGAGCACATTTTCCAAGTCATCTTTGATTGGAAGGGGCCCGTCTGCACCCTTGTGTGCTGATTGGAACCTGTCTGGTGAAAGGTGATTGGTCTAGGGCTGGGAATAAGCACCCTCATTGGTTTTTTGGAGGTTTTCTTTTTTTTTAATTTTTTAAAAGTTTTTAGCATTTAAGACCTGTGTTTGAGAAAGTTTCTACTTGTTTGTGCATTGTGCAGCACTGTACACTACCTCGCAATTGTGCACCACAACCAGACAGACAATTTCAACAAAATTTTCCTTAGATACAGCTGTAGTACATTAGTATAGTCCTCATCTTTAGTACATCTCCAGTCTAAAAAGTATTGCTAGTGATCTGTGACCTATTAAACCACCAGCAAAAAAAAACCATCAGAAATATCCATCTATAGTGCACCTCCTAGATCAGCCCTGTAAGCACCCCCTTTGTGATAACAGTTCTTCAAATGTAGCATTATGGACAGTTGGTCTATCCTTGTTTCTCCTGCCAGCCTTGTTGACTTGGATCTCCTGAGGCACTGTCACAACTGCCTCATGTACACTGATAACCCTTTACAAATAACTCACTCTAGTAGAAAGTGCAAGAGATGCATCAATGTCAAGAATCTTGAATCCCTGCTCTCTAGCACTTGCAACAGTAACACTGACGCAGTTCTCAACTCGACCACTACCACTCATACACATGGTACCAGTACTCATATGCATAGTATGATAAATCAACATATGTGGAGGTTCTCTCAAAAAACTTCTCAAAACACCAGAGACCTCCAAAACACAAGACTGCTACAACTAACACAGTTCCCACAGCACCCATGACACATAGCAACACCAGTGTCTCACCTACCAAGCTCTCAAGGCGTAACACTCATAAACCAAATTTTCTTGTCATTGGAGATTCCATAGTGAGACACATGGATGTCCCACTCACCAGGTAAGATAAGGAAAAACTCCTGGTCAGCTGGCTGTCCAGTGCCAGGATTCGTCAGATAATGTATGGACTCTAGTGTCTCGGGGGAAAAAAACTACCATTATGACTCTGTCATAACTCATGTTGGAGTGAATGACCTGAGATCTACCTCACTGGGCTATATAAAGAGAGACATGATTGTGCTCTCTGAATATGTGTCAAAGGCAGATATGTTTCTAGCCCTGAGCAGCATATTACCCTCACCTAGAATGATGCCACAGTATAAACAAAAATGATTGATTTAAATAATTGGCTTAGTTTTTAGTGTAATTCAAAGGGGATCCAGTTTCTCTCAGCTTGAGATGACATGGTCAACAAACCTCACTGATTTGTCAGAGATGTTTTGCACCTGATACCACTAGGCTTTTCACTGCTGGGAAAGACTCTTGCCTTCCCCATTGTACCTTTTTAGGCATGGTCTCCAAAACTTAATTGCCAATGCGAAAATTGCTTATCATAACAAAATAAGAGTTCTGGTGTTAAAACTGCACACCCTGGAAGCACTCCTATCACTGGAGGATGTAGATGTCTGTGCATTTACAGCAACCTGGTTCAAGGCCTCAGAGAGTACCCCGACCTTGCAAGGCTACAATGGCTTCCACACTTTCAGACCTCAATACAAACAAATGAGAACCGATGTAAGCAGTGTTTCTATCTACATTAGAGATAAATTCATCTCACGATTATTAGACATAACAACTCTATGGAGTTACTCCAAGTTCAGATCACTGTGACTAAGACCCCCATTCAAGTCCTAGCTAGTTATAGATCCATTTCCATGTATTGTGATGTGCATGAGGCCTACTTGACCAAACTGGGGTCAATCCAAGTATTGCCATACACTCTGGTCATGGGGAATTTCAATTATCCCACCATCAGCTGGGAAACCTACTTTAGCCCTAACTCACTAATGTAAACATTCTTTGACTTTGTTATCTCAAATGCCCTGGAAGAAATTGTTGAAACCCCAACAAGAAGAATAAATATACTAGATGTGGTCATCACCAAGATGACAAACAAATTCACCCTTGCAGCTGTCGCACCCTCAGTCAGATCTGACTACAAATCAGTCACCTTCAAACTGGCACTAACACCAGAACTCACAAAGGGTGAAGTCAGGCTAAAAAACATCGCAAAGACAAACTATACACTCCTAGGTTAAGGTATAAATGCATTCCAAGCCTCACACACAGCTGGAAGTGATAACTACACCAATGCTTACACTAAAGCCCTGTACAATCACTTGTATAATGTGGAATCCACCTCCCTGACTATAAGCAAAGGAGCATGCTCTCTCTCATTCATTATATTCAGATCTTGCTGAGCAAGGCAGGCTCCGGAGAGCACCCCAGCACTACCAGGCTATTATTCATCATACCACACCTTTCAGGCCCTTAACCTGGACCGAAGCACTAAAGACAGTGGTATCTCCATATTCATAAAGGATATGCACATCTCCAGACTAGTAGTCCAACATAACACATCAGCGATACCTCCGCTACAACTAACACTGGGTAAAACTGCAATCCAGGTTGTAGCCTGCAACAGATTCCCCCACCATGTCCCAAGACTCCCACTCCACATTCCTAAATACATTGGAAAATATTAGAGTACAACCCAATACCCTTATACTGGGAGACTTTAACTGCCCCTCCATTAACTGGGAAAATTACATACTTGCTCAGCACTTTCTGGAATTCATTAATTTCAATGCCCTGGACCAACTCATTCTTACCCCCACCAAGGGTAGAAACATCCTTGACTTGGTCATTACTAACATGGGCGACCATTGCTCTACACCAGTAATCAACTCCTCCCTGGTCAGATCTTACCACAAGCTAATCACCATGGATATCCACATCCCACTCTCACCCCCCTAAAAGAAACCACTGTAAAAACTTCTCCAAAGCCAATTTTGGACTTCTAAAAACAGAGGTAGCTAACTTCACGACACCCATGCAAATGGAAAATAGGTGCATGACTGAATCATACACCAGTGCACTGTATGAGCACATACACAAGTGCATGGAACAGGCCATACTAAACAGAACAAGACACTCTCCTCCAAAAAAGGAAGCCAATCTGGTAGTCCCTTACCATAAACAAAACTCTACAACAGAAGGAAAAAACTGTTGCAGAAATGGGTGAAGTCCCAAGACTGGAAAAACTCCCTTGTCAGCGTCTGGAAAAAACTGAGATCCATCATCAAATCCTCTAAAGCTAGCTATGAAAGCAAAATTGCTGCAGATTCTAAAGACAACCACAAGGCATTCTATAGTTATGTCAAGAATCTACATGGCAATACTCAGATCTGCTCTGAGTTACAGCACAATGGCAACACATATACAGAATCAACTGATATTGCCAACATATTGGCCGACAGGTTCGAACTTTACCCCCCTTTCACCCCCTAAAGGGCCTATCACAATATCTGAGGAGTAACAAGTCCCTATTATCATGGCTACACAGATAAAAAACACACTGTTCAAAGCCAAGAATATAGCTTCCATGGGACCTGATAGTATCCCTGGCTGTGTTCTACATGAATTGCAAACTGAACTGGCATCACACTCTGAGTACCCTGTTCAATCACAGCCTCATTTCAGGCTTTGTTCTTACCGAATAGCGTACTGCTATGATCATCCCACTCCACAAAGGGGGAGCAATTACAAACCCTGGGAACTACCGTCCCATTAGCCTGATGAGTCTGATATGTAAGGCTATGAAGTGCATCATCATGGACCTTATACATAAAGACATAGGGAATCTCCAAATTCTGGACCCCATGCAGTTTGGGTTTGTGAAAGGTAGATCATGCCTGCTCAACATGACAGACTTCTTCGAGTCTGTCACCAGAGCTGTGGTTGAAGGCAATGCAGTTCACACAGCCTATCTAGATCTTGCCAAGGCCTTTGACACTATCCCTCACTCAGGAATCATAGATAGACTCGCTAAACTAGGCATAAACCTCTCTGTCATAAGATGGGTTGCCAACTGGCTCACTGATAGAACCCATACTGTGAAAGTAGCAGACTCCAAATCTGACTACCGACCAGTTACAAGTGGTGTCCCACATGGATCGGTCCTAGGTCCTCTTCTCTTTGGCATCTACTTCTCTGAAGTTAAAAGCCATCACAAAGGGACTCTGGCTGACCAGGTTTGTAGATGATTGCAAACTGGGAGCCATTATTGATTTTCCAGCTGATGTAGACATTCTACAAAAAGGCCTCACTGACACCAATAACTGGTGCCAGAACCATGGCCTTAAGCTCAATGCCAAAAAGTGTATTGTCATTCCCTTTGGGAAAAAATTGGTGCCCATGAACTACCACATAGGCAGGTGTCCACTAAACAACGAAGGTGTGATATGAGACCTGGGGACACAGGTTGACAGCAGCCTCTCCTTTGATAACCACATTGCCACTGTAGTCAGAAAGTCCTTCTATGTGGCACATCTCATTACAAAAGGTTTCTCATCCAGGAAGAAAGAGGTCATAATCCCTCTCTACTCGTCCCTTATTAGACCTATTATAGAATACAATGCCACATTTTGTATGTACCTCACTAGATACCTACAACAATTGGAAAGGCCTCAAAAATATATCACTAAGAGGATCTTAGGCCTTAGACAGATGCCCTATATGGACAGACTAAAAAACTCCAGCTATACTCTTGTCTCTTATCGCCTATTTAGAGGCAAACTCTTCTTGACCTACAAAGCCATGTCTGACCCAGAGCTGCTAGATAAGCTACACCTAACGAAATTCCAATCCCTCCGTGCCACATACTCCAAGGACCTAAACCCCATTACCACAATAAACAGAACATGCTGTAGGGACAGGTTCCTAATCCAGAGACTTCCCATACTCTGGAACAAACTTTCCATTCACGTCAAGCAGAGCACTTCACTGGCCCTCTTAAAGAGAAATCTTAACAAGTGGATGGGGAATAGGAAGTTCACCCTGGGGATCACTTCAGTGGCCTTGCTTGACAGGAGCTCTGGGAACTAACTTTGGGCAGCATGATGCTAGGGAATCTTCTTGGGCTAGGCTTATATAGGATCCAGGGCCGTTAGCCTAGTACACACCTATGAAGCTATGTGAAACTTGCCATGAATCACAATATTTTCCTTACTCTTTTTTGCTGTTCTTTTGCCTGTCTCTACTTTTTAGTGTCACCTAAGCTTCATTTTATTTATTTCTTTTATATGTTTTTATCAGCAAAATCTGTCTGGGTAGGTTGCCTGTTTTCAGCAGAAGCCTGGGGAGAAGAGCTTCATTGTTAACAATGCAAAATTATAAAAAGCAGGAAGAATGTATTACAGTAGGTGTACAATAGAAATCATATCTTACTACATTTTAAAATAGTTGTAATACAATATTTGCAGTGGTTACATTTAGTGGTAGTTGTATATAGAAATATATAGCACATTATACAGTGGACTGAGATACATTCAAATACACAAGACACACTGGTGACATTGAGGTAAGAAAGGATAACAACGTCTGATAGGAAAGAATAAAAAAAAATAGTAGTAAAAAAGCTGAGAAAAACCTGTATATGTTAATGCTGAGTAGCATAGCATAGTTTTCAAACAAGGTAAGTGAACATGAGAGGTGTTTCATTTAGTACTATATAAGGTTGATGTAATATACAATAACAGGATTTGATTTTAGGAGTAGTGAAATATAATAGGATAGTGTACATACAGTGCAAAAAAGACATTATTATTAGACACAAGTGTTATTGTTAGCCATATGTAAATAAAATACTGGGTATGACTTCATGTGTAGGATACATGCATTGCAGAATATCAGTATGTACTGTGTAAGTAGTTTAGCTCTGTTTACCTCAGACTTTGTTTTACATCTGAGAACTACTAATACATTCCTAGGAACATGCTTTACTGGCACAGCATATGGATTTATTTGTATGTAATATTCACACAACAGACAGCCTAAGCCTGTAAATAAAACAGCATATTCTTGGAAGATGCTACTGCTCTGACTCTGCACAATATCAGAGAGGTATTTGTTAATATGTGACTGATTCAGTGCAGTTGATATGTTTAATATTATGGCAACAGTTAAATCTACCATGTCTGTGTTCTTTGTAAGCGACATGGGTGGGGAAATCATTTTGGACAAGTTCTTTTCTCTACTTTCATGTCAGCAATATTTGAATTAGTAACCCCACCAGTAAGCAATATTTGTTAAAAATGTGCACTTATCTTTGTATTCAGTGCCATCTATTTTCTAAACATTAAAAAGTATTTTTGAGAAAAAGTGTTCTCTACACCAATGACTTGTTTAAATTAATATATAGTATCATTCATTTTTGGCATTTCCTGCCACTAATCTAACATGTTCTTTTCCCTCAGTGTTTCTGTAATATTTTTGTGCTTCACAGAGACAGCATTTTTCATTTTTGTAATACGTGAAAATATTTTTTTTATCCATTTGTGTTTGATACAGTGCCTATTTAATAGAAACTTGCCTTTACTTTTCCACACTGTTTGAAAATATCCCTTCCTAGCACAGATCATATAGCACTTGTTAAATTCCAAGCAATGCTTCCTTTTATGCTTATAACTAGGCCTTGTCTCTATTTGTCCCTAGGGCATGAACTCATAAAAGATAATCTTCTCTCTGTTCACCAGTTGTTATAGTGCAACAACAAAAAGAAAAATTCCTGCTATCCTTCGAAGTCTCAGAAAAACTCAGTGTGCAACCTATACTGTGTCAAAAGCAAACCAAGAAGAAACTTCACAGTGTGGAGGGTGTGATTTTCACTTTCTGAATTATGTTATGCACCTAGTTCACTTAAAAAAGTTAACTTATTTGTTACATTTGTTATAGTACATTGCAACATGGCTCTTCTTCATATGTTTTTCTGTTGCAACAAACCCTCATTTTACTTTGTATTTTTTTATTTTTTTACTTTTTATTTGATTCATATTTTTCTTGCAAAAACACTTTGCTTTATTTTATATTTTTAACTTTTATTAGTAATTTCACATGCTCTGCAGGCATCTGCAGTTGATAAAAAACGGCATGTTTCTTGTAACTGAATTCCCCTGTTTCAACATTTCTTACACTGCAATCTATTCTGCATGCTATTAATGGATTTCACAGCTCTTCAGTTTCACTCAGCACCATAAACATCATCAGTCTTTATAAAAGCTTCAGTCTCTCTAAAGACAAAATAATGAATAAATGGCACATTATTTTTAGGATCTGAATAAATCCTAAATGTCTCCTTAAATTATGCTATTTTGTTTTTTTTTTTTCTTATTCAAGAAAAGTAAAAAAAAGTCTTCTCAGCTAAATGGTCGCAGATAGGCAGAAATCTAACTACTGGACCTAAACTTTGAGTTTCTCCTAAATTTCCATGTAGTGAGAAAAGTTCAAAGTGGTCTGGTCATATTTCTATTGACAATTATACTTGTGTACTTCTGACCATTTAAACTCTTTTAAAGCACATTTATGCCTTCACTTCTGCATATATATTCTTTCACTTCTGTCAAATATGTCCAAATAGACCATTGATTACTTAGCATTCCCAGTGATGGGCAGATAGCCTGGAGAAATACAAATGATGAGGGATTGCATGCCTACCTCTCCTAGGATAGGAGGGCTTGAACACCTTTATTATGGTGGGTACATATTCCCCATTATGCTCACTGGTTGAGACTGCCGAGGTACAATTGGTTTACAAGGGAGTCGGTGCTGCATGAGTGTTTATATCAAACTGAGTGACAGTTCATAGAAAATGCGTACTGCATGGCCATCTCTTGGATGCTATACAGCATGTGTAAGAAGAAATGATAGGACTTAAAGAAAATACCATCCTAATAGCTACCTGGGTACTTGTAGCACTGTTGACTTATTATTTCACTTCTGATTGCCAACAGGTACATGGGAACAAAAAAGTGCATTTTTTTGTTTTTTAGCTAAAGATCTGAGACCAAGTCACATCATGATGAATAATAATCAAAAGTTAGCCAAGGGCATTATCTAGTCTCCTTGTGATTTTTGTATTCAGACACAGCTTTCTAGAATTATTGTTGTACACATGACATCCAAATCAATGCAGTTAGCTCATCAGCATTTAAGCTACACAGCTAACCTGTAACAATGTGTCTGCATCTTGCTTCCAAGATTAAGTGAATTTAAGAATTAAAGAAAGGTCTGCATTCCATTCTTCCACACAACAGCAATTGTGGTGCTCCTCTGCACTGCTATTTTCTATTGTAAATTGATTTTTTCATTCACTTGCAGATAATTGAGTGTAACACTATTTTCTAAAACAGTAAAACAACACACGCTGATTCATTTGAAATTTCAGATTACCTTGTCTACGAGGGGTCTAACTTGTGCTTTATGACACTAAATCTTTTTGCAAGGAAATACCTTCATTTTAAGCCTACATTTATATGATTTCCCTTCGGTAAAGCAAACTTTATAATTTCTTTAAATAGGCAAAATTTTACCTAGATTATTCTAAATTATCAAAGCAAGATTTCCAACTCTCTTTTAAGAGGAAGGCAAAAATAAACTTCTACCTGCACAATCTATTTTGTACTAGAATAGCACATCATTAATCTAGTTCTGCTTTCAGTCCTGAACTTCTATATGTGTATTTTGTAAAGCTGACTTGTGAGGTTGAATTTCGAATGGGCAGTCACATGTCCAAGGTTGCCATTTGACAACTGAACTTTTATCACCCTTCTAGATCTTTATGCTGTGTTCACATGTAGTTTTATTCTATCGCCGTTTTGAGCAAGTAAGTGGAGTTTGAATATTAGGACCTTTTTTTCAGCCACTGCAGACCTCCACAGTGATGAAATAATAGTGATTATGAAGTATTTTTAATGGGTTAGTTGTTATAGATATTATATCATGATATATTAGGAAAAGTAGCAGTAAGAAAATTTAAGTAGGTGAAGAAAGGTTTGTAATGGGGATGATCAGGTGTTTAAGTTTGCAAATAAATTCAAGAAGCAAAGAAACAGAAAAGATAAACAAGTTAGGGGTATCAGTCAGTGATACTAAGAAAGATAAAATTAAACAACATATGAGGAGAAGTACTAAGACACAGGTACATGGTACATATCAAGACAGTCATTTAGGCAGGGGTTCATACTTTAAGGCCATGCATTATAAGGACATTTTATTGCAAGGTAAGAAGGAAAACTACTGTGAAGCTTTTTTTGCTAATGTGCTTCCTTCTGACGACAAGCACTTTCTTTACTTATTTTCTTATATTTTGGGAATGCACCATTTCTAACTAATCAAAATGCATTGCTAACACAAAAAAGTCCTTTAAAACATATCCCACCAAGAGATTGATTTGGGAATGCATTTACGCAGTTTAGCATGGTTTTCAAATTAACCCACAGTGGTGGTGCTGCAGTAGCGTTGTTGCCTCAAAGTAAGACGTTGTCCAGTTCGATTCTCAGCTAGAGCGTCTTCTGCATGGAGATAAGCATGAATGGGCGTACCTTCGTTGAAGGTTGTGCGTCAGGGCTGGTAACTCAGCATGTAAAAATCAACTACCAATCATTAGCGGACCTGAGTTCGGCTGTGGCGACCCCTAACCGGGAAAAGCTGAAAGACACAAACAAACAAGCATGGTTTTCAAATTACAAACAACTTAAGTAATTCAAAATATCAGTGTGCAATATGTTGCTCTGAGTTGTCAATACATTCTCCATTTCATTGCAGTTATATACAAAACCAAATCCCAGAATTATGAAAACAATACAGTGAAATTACTAGGGATCTGTAAATATTGAATCTTGCTGTTTGTTTTTGATTTTTTTTTTCAGGAGGAAAGCCTCCTTGTATCCCCTAATGTGGAGGAGTTGCGTCCATCTACTTATATATATATATATATATATATATATATATATATATATAGATAGATAGATACACACACACACACACATATATATATATATATATATATATATAGATAGATAGATAGATAGATAGATCTTGACTATGTGATCATTGTACCTCTGAGAATAAGATAGTGACCTTTGAGTTATATACACAATCATTTCCATCAAAGCTAAGTATTAACAGTATTAAATACTGTCTTGCAGACCTGTATCTGAATCTATTCAACATCAGCCTCTTTAATGGCTTTGTGCCTCACCAATGATTCTGGTGACTGTAGACCAATAACCCTCCCCAGCCTTGTCTCTAAGACATTAAAATGCATCATCATTATTGACCTTATAAACAAAAATATTGGACGATTACATGTATTTGATGCATACCTGTTTTAGTCTGTGAAGGTAAGCTCCTGCCTTCTTAACATAGCATTTTAGAAAATATTAGACTTGGTTTGAAGGCAAATTGGTATACATTATGCATCTTGCCCTGGCCAAGGCTTTGATACCATTCCACCCTCAGGATTTACAAACCAATCAAACTAGTTATGAATTGCTATGAAACCCACTGGATAACTTAGATGACAGGGCACAATGTCAAGAAAATGGCTTATTACCAGTAGGGTCTTCCTTAGGTCAGTAGTGGATCTGGTCCTATTTGGTATTTATGTCTCCTACATCCAAGCAGATGTCATGAGTCTCTAGGTGTTCAGTTTTGTAGATGATTGCAAACTTGGAGCTATTTCCAACTCTCATGAGGATTCCCAGAGCATAGAAGAGGGTCTGATGCAGGCAAACAAATGATGGCAGGACCATGGTATAGGGCTAAATGATGAAATGTGCAGTATTGTGTCCTTTGGAAAAGATAAGCATCCAAGCATCCACCAGGCAGAAGACAAAACCTCAAAGTAGATACAGTTATTAGGGACAGGAATACTTTCATAGACAGTGAGCTGTCCTTTCACCATCATGTTTCTATGGTCTTTAGAAAATCCTTCTACTTAACCTAGTTGATTACTAAGCCTATATTTTCCAGATTCATGAATGGTATCTCTCTCTTCACCTCCCTTATTAGGTATATACTAAGAATAATGTGCCCTTCAGCACATATTTGCTCAAATACATGATCCAACTTGAAAGACACATGTGCTTTTTCAATTAGGATGTCAAGATCCTGAGTTCCATGTTTCAATCAAATGTCTTAAAGTTGTCCCGCTGTTTCCCATCTCATGCAGACTCCTGCAGGATGACATCTGTCTAGTTTACAAGGCCTTAAATGCCCCTGTCCTGTGTGACTTTCTACTCCTTCACAAAACAGGTAGCACAATAAATACCAATTCTAGAGACCTGCACTTCAACTACAACATAAACAAGGTATAAATCTCTGCCAAAAAATTCCTGTCCTCATATTAAACAGATTAGCTACATTTTCCTGTATACAGGCATAATACAGATGAACAGATATATAACTAAAATACACCCTGGGGATGGGCCCGCTATTTCTTATGGATAGCAGTAACATGTATTGGATAATGCATGGTCTAGGCAGAAAATCCTCTTTCCAGATCAGCTGCTTAGCAATAACATACAAGCCTTATGGAAGGTTTTGCAGTTAAACTATTTTAAGTATATTTGAATTAACATGTGTAAACCATGGTAGCAAATGGAGACCTCGTGTACTCAGTGGAAAATAAATAATTATAATAAGTTGTACTTGGACCATAAATTGTGCTTCAGCTTTTCCATTTCTTTGCAGAGAAACATAAAGATATTATCAATGCTGTTCTGCAGTTTTAGGCAGTTACTGGACTTTATGCTTGGGCCATCAGAGCAAACCATAGTCAAAAGGAAGAGGAGAAGATGAACATCTTTGTAATGAAATGCATATATTTTTTTTTATTTTTTCTTACTATTGATTGTCCCGATGGAGTTACATTTTCTAATAATAGAAGCCTGTTTAAAGTCAGGACTAAAAGAAGACTGAAGGTCAGCTCAAAATGAACTGGTGGTTATCTACAAAAAGAGAGGTTTAAATTTAAATCTGCAAGGCAGCAGTGTTTTTTTGTCTCTAAAAGCAGAGTACACGGTTCTCATATTCTACATTTATGATGACTCTGTTTTTCTTTTGCAGTGCATTAACAAAAAAGTTGGCAATTCTTCTATACTTGAATTTCACTGCGCAGAGCAATAAAGCATCCTTGCATCAATAAGCTAAAGTGACTGTCATTACAAAACTAATTTCTGATTGGGCCTATCTGTTTTTTTTTTTACTGTAATTTTAACCTCCATGAACCTTGATTATTTTAGATCTGCTGTCATCTGCCGAATAACTACTGTCAGACTGATAGTACTTGTGTACAATATTACACTGCTATAAAACATTCAAAAATGACTTGGTTGCATTTTTGTGAAAAAATGTTACTCTTTAGTTAGCAAGGCAACCTTTCTCATGTATTGAAAAATAAGTTTTAAGAACAGTTTATCCAGCTTTGCTTGTGAAATTCATAAAAATCACACAAATATTCCCATCTTAAATACTTAGAGATGGTACAAGGCAATAGTCTTATGTGTACTATATAAACACAATAACCAGTCATCTTTCAGTAGCAAGTCATACTGTTTGTTAAAGATTTCCTAACATATAGCAAACATTTTTTTCATATATGTTTAATACTATAAACATTGTAAGACTAAGTTAGTCAGCAGGATCTGAATTTTGTTTGTTTTCAGATATACTGCCTTATTTTCTAACATACTTTTTAAAGCATGCAGCTCATAAGCAGTAGCAATGAAACATTTCCTACTGTAGAAGTGATTTTAGTATGAATTGCTATGCTCAGTAATGTTTCAGTCATATTACAAAAATGTATAGTTAGGTGTTGAGCAGAAATGAAAGCGACTGACAATTGCATCTGCTATAAGATTCAAACAGTTGATTAACTATTGCTTAGTTTGGTTACAGTTGCCAAATTAAATACAGATCCATGCCTAATAAAGATTTGGTTCATTTTTCTCATTTTATTATACATTCCTTTTAATAACTGTTACTCATGATTAAAAGTAATACATACGTTGCAAGTGGCTTTGAGCTGTGAAAATAGTATTTGCACAGGTTAGGAATTAAAATCTGGACAATTATCCAAGAAAAACTCTACTTCACTTATATGAAGTAACCACAGAATAGTTGTGCTTTGAGTTTCTGGTGGCAACACAGTGGATAAAAGATTAGCTATAAAAATACCATTTATTGCAGTCGCATAGTTCATAAGACAGTGCTCCAAAACTACTACATCTGCTTCCACTGATGGAATGACTTTGGGGTCGATTATACTTCAATGTTTCATGAAGGCATCTTTTCTTTCATTGGAGTGTTATGGGGATCTTTGTTTTCCCATATAGAATACAGCTTTGTTTCTTAAGTGCAGAGATGACCTTCATATATGTCACCATACAAAACTCTTCTTCAGGTACTGCCACTTTCTTTAGTTAATTATTTTCAATAACAAATTAAAAGTTCTGTGTCTTATTTTATATGATATTTCATAATATAAAAAAAATACTAGTTACAGACTCTTGTCAGCATTAAAAGTGAAAGGCAATAAATACAGTATTGAGCTGAAACAGGGAAAGCTGCTTTCTAATTTTCAATTTACATACTGATGTTGGTTTAAGAACGCATTCTGCTGATTATATTGCAGGTAATAACTAAATAATTTCATTGTTTTCCTCAAAGTATCAAAATGATTCTGTTATGATCCTTTCTCATAAATAATTATAAATAAATTTCAAGAACATTTTTTTAACTTGTTAAGGAAGTAAAAAATGCCTGTTGGTGCATGACCAGATATTTGTACTAATGGATTAATTACTTAATATATGAGAAGAAATTGCATGAATTAACTCTATATTTCTGTATAGGGTTGGCAACATTTTTGTGCTTATTTTTCTGCCTTCTTTGCCTGCTGAAAATTAAGCTACAGCAAAATTATCAACATTTAGAGGAATGGGACACCTCTGCGTCATAATCATTATCCAGGTAACAGTGACAGGTTGTTTTAATTTTTTTCTGGCCCAACCCCTTCCCTATTGGCTGATATGATGGACTGCTATGCCATACTTGTGGGTGTGCATGCGTCAGGCTAGAGTCCCTAATGTGTGATAGCTAGGCAGGGCAAAGAATATACCCCTTGTCCATGCTGTCACATGTTGTGCATGTCTGTCTCATGGAGGTGTCAGTACTGCAGCAGTACATGCCATCTGTACCCCTCCCAGGGTGGGCAAGTCAGTGGTAGATACCCACTCCCACTCTCCACTGCTCAGACCAGTAAGTGTCAGAGCCATGACTCAGTTATTGATCATTTGTGGTATAGCAAAGCCTTCATCAAGTAACATAATGAACTTCATCCTTTACATAACGGACCCACTTTTTGTGCTTTTTTGCATATGAACATCAATAGTAAAATACTGTTGTCCATTAAATTAATTGTTCTATGATTTCCATGCAATACTTTTCTAGTGTATGCCACAGAGCTATCCACTTATGATTGGATGTGGCCTTGATTCTCAATAATAAAACAATGGACCATATTGCCCAGGTGTTCTTCTCATCAACTGCTCCAGTTTTAATGGCTATTTCTTCTTCTTATCCACAGGCCATAATTATGTATATTGGTGTTGATGATGTCATTTTGGACCTTTACTTCAGTACATTATGCACTGTGCATAGTCCCTGTTTTTGTACATCTGATATGGAAACTTAGCATTTGAACAGATGGATTCAAAATCACTAGTTGCATAGTTAATGAGTCATCAGGCAGGTTTTAACAGAGAAACAAAGTCAAGAGTGGGTTGATTCAGAAAGCTTATGTACTGGTGAACTACATAGTATTACAACCAAAAAAATAAATCCAATTCAGAGACAGTTGCCCCCTGTATCTTTGTTTAAAGAATTCGGTGCCACCATAAACCCATTATTAATTTGTATTACTCTAAGGTAACACTTGCAATATCTGCATTCAGAAAAAAATCAAAGTATTGTACTCATCTCAAGGATATGCAACTTCTGTATCAAACTTGAGTAGCTCAGATGTGTGGAGAGGCAAGGGAGATCTCTTTCCTTTCATATACCTAGTTATGCTGATTGATTTGTTTAGAAGAGTATTTTCATGATCATATTCACTATTTAAAAGGGAATGTTATTATTTTGGTATTTTGAGTTGCAGGATTTATTTTCAGGGTTTTGTGATTCTTCGAAGTGTGTGGAGCAATCTGGAGTGAATCTGAATGGCATTATATTATTCAGAGCCCAAACAAATGCACTAGTAGAGTGAAGAGTGTTGTATCATTTATTGGGATATACAAAAGATCAGCTTTTGCTAAGTAAAGATTTGTCATCAGGATATGCAGCAGAGCTGTGTACCCTGAATATTAATACCATAGTGCTGCTGTTTTTAAGCTGGTACCCCACTTCTGAGTCATACAGTGTACATATAAACATACAAGCAAATTCTTAATGTGTACAGAAGTACACCACTGCATGTCCTTTAAAGCAGTGGCACAGAAATGTGGTCAGAGGAACTAGCCTTTACACACAGTATGGGGCAGATTACAGCAAAATTTTGCATGTTACATAATAGTGGACACACAAGGGCAAAAGATCACATGCAGGTAAGTTGAACAGAAGCCCTCCCTCACCCAAGCACACACACTTGTGACCACACATCTAGGCATGTATTAGTACAAGTGCATGATATAAAATACTGAAGATGGTATGCAAGATGAATCACTAATGTTGCAAATGTGAATAGGTAGAGCAGTTCCACACTGCAGTGAAGTGCAATTTTGTTTATTGCCTATTCCAAGTGACTAGCATTGAAAAAGTATGGACTCTTGACAGCTTAGGGGAACATGTTGGACTGTAATTAAATTTGACATACATGGTAGAACATTTACATAACTACTGGCACCATCCTGATGGTGACATAACAGAAACATGATTTACTCTTCGTACTGCACACACACACCGATATGAATGCGTGTGTCTGTCTTTCACAGAGTATGTTGGTTATTGGAGTAAATGAATTTGGGCTTTAACTCCTTCACCAAAACCGTCAATATTTAATTTGAGATAGAACCAAAGGTTTGTGGTTTAAATCTTACAAGTGATACAAGTTACAATTAGTAGACAAAGAAAAATTGCTTTGAAGGGGATATGTAAATTTCTATAATGCAACCTTGGGTAACAGCCATGCCATTCCATATCAAATTAGGTATACACTGTACAGCTAGAGATCAGAGTTATAAGCTCTGGATCCCCAGGATTTAACCTACCTTAGACTGAGACCAGTGCCTTTCACTGCAACCTTACAAATATTCTTTGAAAATGTTCCAGAATATTCTGCATCCACTAACTCACAGAATGTCTTCCAGAATGGAGACAGGCAAGTAAAAGATGAAACCGGGGTGTTTTTGAGGCTAGTAATGACTTAGAGATAGAAAAGTAGCAATGTAACTTAAACATTGTTAACAGAAATATGAAAAAATATGGAAATCAACAGGAAGATAAATGGATAGAGGAGGAATTGTAGTTACTGGTGGGAGAAGATGGAAGCGTAAGAGTTTAGGAAATTAGTGGAGTATGTGGAGGAGAGATAAGGTACAAAAGCTTGGGAAGCAAAGTGTCTGTAAGAGATGAAGAAAAGCAATTTGAGTAAAACTAGTCTGGTGAGCAGGAAGAACAGAGATGCCATTTAAGCAAAGTTTTGAAACTATTTGCGTTTTCTATTTGTTTTAACTGTGTGTGCGGATTTCATTCCAGACTTTTGACACATAATGGGAGTAGAGAGAGAGTACAGCAATGCTGAATGTCTTACAGATAAGTAGTGCAACAAACACTGCTGTACAGATGCAGAATAAAGATGAAACCAACCGTTGAGAAAAAATCACCTTTATCAGACAACAAAGCTTTCAGGCAAAAAAACCCTTTCTCAATGTTTAACAAAAGGTACATTAAAATCGTATGTTTAAATACAAGCCCAAAGAAATCATATGACCCGCAGCCATGGTCACATGATTAATTTAATACAAAATCTTACTAAAATGAAATAACACAAACATAAAACTTATTATACAAACATGTATAAAACTCTATTCCTTATAGTATATAAAGAATAGAATGAAATATAAATAATATACATTATAAATATAGCCATTCATTTCAGCTTAGTGTGTTGTATCTTAACCAAAACAGGTTTTAATGAAACACTCGCATTTAGGCCTGGGGGCACATCTGCTGATAGCCTTATAATCCAATCATATTCCCTAAGATCTAATAGATTACATAAATCCCCACCCCTGATAGACACACTAACAGTATCAATAACCCTGAACTTAAATCTATGGGAGATACCATAGCATTTAACATGTTTAGACAGGGCATTGGTATCACTTCCCTTCCTTATGTTGGATTTGTGCTCTATAATCCTATCCTTTAATTTCCTTGTAGTTTTTCCAACATAAAAGGAAGGACAGATTTCACATGTTGCCAAATAGACAACATTGCGTGTTATACAAGTGGCCGAACAATAAAAAATATAAGCTTTTTTAGTAACAGGGTGAACAAATGTGTTCACAGGGCTAAATCCACTGCTCTGTTGTTGAAAGATGTCTGCACAGCAACTACAGTTATGACAACAGAAAGTACCTTTCCTTAACAAACTACATGAGGTAGACCTTGTATTATCAAAGTCTTTATAAGCCAGCATGCTCTTTATGGTCCTCATATTCCTGTAAGCGAAACGAGGTCTATCACCTACAACTAGCTTAACATCTTCCTGTGTTAAAAGAACTTTCCAATATTTGATAACTATATTCCTAATGGTTGTTGACATAGTATTATAGGAGGTGATGAACCTTAAACCAACCCCACCCAATAAAGTATTCGACGTTCCATTCACCTCCTGACACACCCCCACAAAAGTAGGTTTATATAATGTGTGTCTATTAGATATAATGTGCTCACTAACTTGAAGTAGCAGGTTAGATGGATACCCACTTTCTTCAAACTCATTACAAGCTTCATTTAATTGTTTTAAAAACACAGCATCTTCAGTGTTAAGTCTACTGATACGAGCCAGCTGTGCTTTGACAATGCCTTTAAAGACATGAGGCACATGCATACTAGATGCAAAAAGATATCTACCGGATGATACTTCTTTCCTAAATATTGTTGTATTAATTACATTATCTTTCTTGGTTATTGTAATATCAAAAAAATAATAATACCAGATGAATATTCAACCTTAAACTTCAAAAAGCTAGTTGTATTATTCAAAAACAAGATGTATTAGTCCAATTCATAAAGTGAGCCTTTCCGTAAAAGGAAACAATCATCCACAAATCTTTGATAGAATATCATCTGGTAGATATCTTTAAAACAACTGGGTGGGGTTGGTTTAAGGTTCATCACCTCCTATAATACTATGTCAACAACCATTAGGAATATAGTTATCAAATATTGGAAAGTTCTTTTAACACAGGAAGATGTTAAGCTAGTTGTAGGTGATAGACCTCATTTCGCTTACAGGAATATGAGGACCATAAAGAGCATGCTGGCTTATAAAGACTTTGATAATACAAGGTCTACCTCATATAGTTTGTTAAGGAAAGGTACTTTCTGTTGTCATAACTGTAGTTGCTGTGCAGACATCTTTCAACAACAGAGCAGTGGATTTAGCCCTGTGAACACATTTGTTCACCCTGTTACTAAAAAAGCTTATATTTTTTTATTGTTCGGCCACTTGTATAACAAGCAATGTTGTTTATTTGGCAATATGTGAAATCTGTCCTTCCTTTTATGTTGGAAAAACTACAAGGAAATTAAAGGATAGGATTATAGAGCACAAATCCAACATAAGGAAGGGAAGTGATACCAATGCCCTGTCTAAACATGTTAAATGCTATGGTATCTCCCATAGATTTAAGTTCAGGGTTATTGATACTGTTAGTGTGTCTATCAGGGGTGGGGATTTATGTAATCTATTAGATCTTAGGGAATATGATTGGATTATAAGGCTATCAGCAGATGTGCCCCCAGGCCTAAATGCGAGTGTTTCATTAAAACCTGTTTTGGTTAAGATACAACACACTAAGCTGAAATGAATGGCTATATTTATATTGTATATTATTTATATTTCATTCTATTCTTTATATACTATAAGGAATAGAGTTTTTATACATGTTGGTATAATAATTTTTATGTTTGTGTTATTTCATTTTAGTAAGATTTTTTAGTAAGATTTTGTATTAAATTAATCATGTGACCATGGCTGCGGGTCATATGATTTCTTTGGGCTTGTATTTAAACATGTGATTTTAATGTACTTTTTGTTAAACATTGAGAAAGGGTTTTTTTGCCTGAAAGCTTTGTTGTCTGATAAAGGTGATTTTTTCTCAACGGTTGGTTTCATCTTTACAGATAAGTAGTAGCATTTTATTGCTAGAATGAAAGTCTCTAGTGGGTGAATAGTTCAGAAGTATTATGTCATGCTGGGCATTTGTCGGGAGAGTACAATAGGTCATGGCAATGAATAGTTACGAGTATATCAACTGGTTTTGGGAGTCCAAGCTGGTATAATTGTTTTAATGCAAGGCAGTGATGTGTTTTATAAGGCTGAGTGGTTGCAAATTTAGCTGTTTTGTAGCAGCAAGAGGATAGATTACTTTTATACGCAGTGTTGATATTTGTTAGAATAGGGCATGCATATAATAGAGAAGGAGGAGGTGTGTTGCTGCTAAGGTAATCCTTGCTTTGTCTGTCAGGTAGTGTTTGGCCCTATAGAGGGAGATGAGATTTTGGTGAGTTTTCTTGATGGAATGAAGTGTGTGGTGATCAAATCTGAGGTTATTATCAGTGGTTTAGTTTGGCTTATGGTTTCAGTTTTTGTGTTATTTGAAATAATATGAAATGTGTGTTTTTGGTTAAGGTGTTGTTTTGGTGTAAATAGTATAAGCTTGTTGTTTTGGTGTTAAGCCACAAGTTAGAATTTTTAGCTATATTTCAATGTCAGTGAAAGATTTTTGAGTGATTTCCTGTAATTTTGTTTTGTTAGGGGTAGAGCAGATAAGGGTTGAATCATCTGTGTATTGTACGAGAGAGGAAAGTGTTGTAGCTGTATGATTTTTTTTAAGAAAATATTAAAAAGATTGGGACGAGTATTGACCTTGGGGAACACCAACAGAGGTTAGTTGAAATGCTCATAGGTTTTATTGCCATTTAGTTGCCTGTCAATGATTGCAGCATATTAAAAATTGTGAAACCAGGAGAGAGGGAGGGGTAAGTGAGCTGCACAGTTGCATGTTTATAAAGGGGTTTTGGTGGGTTGCTATGACACATGCTTTGGAAAGGACAAGGAAAAGCGAGAAAGCAAGGTCACCCTCATTTCTGTATTAGTCTGTTATGTTGGTGAAGTTGAGGGCAGTAGTAGTACTGTGGTTGGGCCTGAAATCATGCTGGGTGTTTGAGAAAAAGGTTATGTTAGGGTATGTTTCATTAGCTGGGAGTGAATACATTTCTCAAGAATTTACAAAAAGGGTGTTAGAATATCAGTAGGTCTGTTGATTGTTAACTCTGTTGAAGTACCTCCTTTGCGAAGGAGTATAATAATGGATTTTTTCTATATGGGTGGGACATAGTTTTCAGTTATTGGCTGGTTGATCAGAATGGAGACAGGGAAGGCTATTGCTTCATAACCTGTTTGAGGAACTCAGTGTGAAAGTTATTGGCAGTTGAGGTTGATGCTTTTAATTTGGCTGCTGATTTTTTTTTTTTTTTTTTTTTAATGGTTAATTCTGGGACAGGCTATGTTCACTGAAATAGAAGGACAGGGTGTACTGTTATGGCCAGGGTGCAATAGTTTATTTAGAGTGGACCAAAAAAAGCTTGGGATTGTTTTGGTGATGTTTTAAAATTTCTGTCCATTCTGAGTATGCTAGAACCTGGGTGAATTATTTTCTTGCCAGTTATTTCTTGTTTTAGCCAGGTTTCAGTGCTGACTAGAATGTCTGGGGATTAAAAGACTCTATATACATGCATGGATATCATATTTTATTTGTAGATACTTCTGAGGTTAATGTTGAAAGAATGAGGTTAGGTTGATAACCTGATGGGAAAATTGTTTGGGGAGCCTTTGAAAGTAATGAGGAATGGACTGCAACAGGAATTGACAGAAACTGGAAGAGAGTTTTTAATGTATATGTATTTAAGGGGTGGGAATATGTACTAAATTGCGAGTGGAGTTGAGGAATAAATGTAATGGTTCAGGGTTGGCTGGGAGTTATTAATTTCTCTACTGTTGTATTGTATATTATATTTTTCTGTATTGTCTACATTTAATTCTTTTATAGTAACTGTGTAATTTTTTGGACCTTTTCTTTGCTTAAAAAATGTGTCTTGTATGGCACATTTGGATCATCCTAGTAATTAAACACATAAATAAAGAAAAAAATAAATTAAATAATGCCTTTATTAAAATACACTTATCACAGATATACGAGTCTGATAATACCTTGAGATGCTTTCTGATAATCATTTTCAGATTTATGCATAGTCATAGATTGTTACTAGGCTAATGACCTGGAGGTCTTTCTAAACATAGCCAAGTTTTCCCGAAAAAATAATAACCTGTATCCAAATAGGATACTGAGGGCCAGGCATTTATAAGCTACCTCTATCTATAAGGGACTTTGATGCCAGGATTGGTGTAAATTTTGTTTTCCTAGTCTACTGGTCTAAGTTGCACTTAAATTGGGTAATAGACAAACTCAGCTTTACATGGATGAGAAGCTTGTTCCATGGGAGGGGCAGTCTTTGGGACAGATATCTGTCTGTTTAGCATGATTTGCTTAAGTCATATACAAAGTTTATGTCCTTAGACCTTATATTTTTGGTACAGTTTGACTTCAAAAATATTCAGGAAATTCATGGGCGTGGGGCTTGTGGATGCCTATTAAGTCAGGTATAAATCACTACTTAGCAATCTATAGGAGACTGAGTAGAGGGAATGCACTTGAAGGCACTCTGTTTAAGGTAGGCTTGCTGCACCTTGTATTCTTTTTGTAAGGAACCTCTGAGGTCATTCTAGTTGCTGTATCTTCCTGGTCAAGTACATACCTAAGACAGCATTGTAATCTATGAATGGTCTGATAAGGGCAAAGTACAGTGGCATAATAACCTCTTTGGACCTTGATACCATGCCCTTACTTATAAGTTGTGCAACATGAAAGAATTTCCTCTCCACTGTGGCCATTGAAGTTAAGGTTACTGTCTGTGTGTACCTAGATCCCTGACCACCAGGTCGATTCTTAGGGGTGGGTTATCAGTATAATAATTAGCCAGGATGGTTGACTTCCCAAAGGGTGCAATTATACATTTCTTAGCATTTGGTTTAAGACCTTGGCTTTGGCAGCATTTATTAATCTGAGATCGATCAACCTGAAGAATGGTAATGCCTGCAAGAGAGTCAATGATAACCCCCTGCTTACAATCATCTGCAGACTTAGTCAGCCATAAACCTTCAGCATTTATTTCCATTTCAGAAAAATAGATGCTGGAAAGGAGCAGGCTGAGTACCGAGCCCTTGGGGACTCTGCTAGTGAATGGCCTCTTGTTGGAGATGGCCTCACCTATTTTGACCTCCTGGTTCCTATAAGTGAACCAATTGGCTATCCAGAGGGTGATGAAATTGTTTATACCTAATTTAATGAGCTTTTTTTTTTTATAATGCCTGAGTGGAGTATTGTATCAAACGATTTGGCTAGGTGAAGGTAAGCTGTGTGCACAGTCTAACCTTCATCCAGTGCTTTGGCAACCATCTGAAAAAAGTCCTCCAAATTTAGTAGGCATGACCTTCCTTTAACAAAACTGAACTGTAATGGTCCAACATTCTCAGGTTACTTCTGTCCTCATTTATCATGTCCATGATGATTTTTTTTTCCCTTGGCCTTGCATATCAGGCTGGTCATACTTGTGTGCCTATAATTACCTGGATTGGTGGCTGGACTTCCTTTGTGAATGGAAATGACTGTAGCCATCTTCCATTCCTTGGTGACTAAACCTGACTATAGGGTCCAGCTGAAAAGTGATTCAAGTGAACCAGAGAGGTCATGAATCATGCTCTTTAGCAAGTATTCCAGGAAGTTGTCGGGACCCATTAATACAGTGCTGTTGGCCTTGGAAAGTGCATTCAAGACCTGTTCCTGTAATGGTTTGGGGGATTGAGTTATGCTGTATTTCTTTTGGACTATCAAGGAGGCATGGGGATAGAAATTTGCACTAAACCTGACAGCCAACAGTTGGAAATTTCATCCAGTAAAGTGTGGGTGATGCCATTTACAAAAAGTTTTTTACATTTTTACTTTTATCTCTTGAGACTATGGACATAGCTCTTAAGCTTTTTGATTGACCCTTGGGTGAGAATCTATTTTTTGTTCAGATTTAACCATTGCAGTACTAATTAAACCTATTAGCTGCCTGTTTATACTATTCAGGATGTTTTAATATGTTGGGCTTTTTTCAGCCTATGCTTGGCCAAGATTTTTTTTCTCTTGTATAACCAATTGATATTGTGATTCCATCAGGATGACTCGTCTTTTGGGTTTGTCTTATTCTTGATACATTACATTTGGTGAGAAACATCACTCCCCCGTGTTTGTGAGTACAAGGTCACTGATGTTTGTGCCCCTGGTAGGAAAATGGGCCAAGTGTTCCAGGATGTTGGAACTAGCAAAGTTTAGGCATCACTGGGTTTGTGCATTAGAAGAGGTGTATGATTCCAAATCTACAGAGGGGTTGTTGAGATTTCTGATGAAAAGTGTATTTGGTTGAATGGGGATGGACTCTAGTACACTGAGACACTTGGTATAGGTTACCTGAGACATGGAGAGGGACATATAGGTTGCAAGAATATGATACAAAACCCTGTTTATAGTAAGTTGCACATGCATGAATTTCAGTGGGTCATGCACTTTAGTGTAGATGTGAGGTTGTTTTTAATGTAGACTGAGACTCCTCCCACATTTCATTCCCTCCTGTGCAGTAGCTAGTCTAAAGGTGTGAAAGGCATTATAGCCTTGCACTGCCATGGTGGTATTTGTGAATTTAAACCTTGTCACGATTACTATACAGATGATGTTCTTCATCTCACATTGCTGCAGTCCTAACACTTGGGTAGTCCGCTGTCCCAGTCGGCCCGAATACCAAAGTATAAGGCTGACGTCGGTCAAGGCGCATTTGACTGACATCAGAACGTCAGGGTACAAATGCACATGACCGACGTCATATCCTCAGTCTTTTTTGCCGCATGGTCCGATGCAGAAGCAGTATTGCGAGTGCAGGTTGGCGTTCTGAAATTTTCTGAAGTCGGAGTTTCAGACTGAATCAAAGTTGGCTAAGTACCCCGTTGGGGAATATTTTGTTTTTTTCTTGCCTCAGTATTTAACCGGATGTCAGAAAAAGTGAATAACTGTATTTCTTGTGGGAAACAGATACCTCATAGAGATTACCATACATTGTGTATACCTTGCTTAGGGCCTGAGCACGACGTTGTTGGCTGTCGCTCTTGTGCTAGATTTAACAAACGCACTATTAAGAGAAGATTAGATTGTGCCAGGTTAGTTTTGGGAAGCGTTGTAATTACAACATGCCGCCGGATGCTCCGGCGCCCGCTTCTAAAAAACGCAAGGACAAAGCGAAGCCTAGGGTGGAAGAACCGTCTGTCCCGGACGTCGGTTCTTTAGAGGGCTCGGTGGAGCCGGTGGTTCTACCAGAAGTTCCTTTGGATTCTCAGGGTGAGACTTTACTGTTACAAGATGTGTCCTCTCAGGAGGTAGGCCAGGCTGAAGGGGCTTCTCAGGTAGCTGTTCTCCCCTCCCTTCCTAAGGTGGTTAGGCCCTCCCCTTCTGTTTCCAAGGTTCCTTCTAGAGGTAGGCCAGGGTTAACTTCAGTGGGGGTTTCCCCTAGTTCTTCAGGGTCTCTGCCTAAGAAACATATGCTTAAAATGGCAGAAGATTTGATTACTATGATTAGAGGTTCTTTACCCCCCCCTGATAAGAGGCCTAGGGTGGAACCTGAGCTGGAAAGTTTTGAGCAGTGTTCGGAGGCTTCTGAGTCTTCGGCTGAAGACTTGCAGGAGTATCCTCCTTATTCTGATTCTGATGTAGATGACTCTACACCTTCGGCTTCTCCTCCTGAGGATTTTTCTTTTTCAGAGACCCTTCATTCCATGAGGGAGCATTTTAAATGGGAGGGTCAAGATTTCTCTGATTCTAGGAAAAGGCTTAGGGAATTTTTGTTTCTACCCCAGCATAGGCCTTTAGCTATACCTCCTGTTCTGGATGTGGTAGAGGATGTTTTGCAGAGGCTTCCCTGAACCCTGATTCTTTGCCTCCTGCCCCAGTTAAACCGGACAGGTATTATAGGGTGCCTGAAGCTCATAAGTATCTTTTAAGAGTCCCAGGGCAGACCCAGAAACTGTTTCTCAGGGCCCTAAAGGTGTTAAGGCTTCTGTTGTTAAAAATCCTGTTCCTTCTGATAAAGAGGCAAGGGCTTTGGATAGATGGGGGAAAAAGGTGTATACTTCTTCCACTTTAGCCATGAGGGCTTTGAATTGCCAGTTTCACATGTTGAAATACCAAAATTATCTCCTTTCACAATTGAAGTCTAAGGTAGATGCTCTGGTGGAAGGTATTGAGTGTAAAGAGTTGCAGGATTTAGTTCATGTTTCTGAACAAGTGGGTAAGCATTCCTTGCAATGTGGTTTTGATGCTGTACAGGCCTCTTCGAGGGTGGCAGCCACTGGTTCTGTTCTTCGCAGGCACGCCTGGCTCAAGGATCAGAATTTAGCTGAACATGTAAAGACAAGGATTTTAGATGCTTCTTTACAATCTGATGTGTTATTTGGTGAGCCTGTGGACGCAGTTTTAAAGAAAATGGAGGACAAGGCTAAGTCTATGCAGACTGTTAAAGATTTTTTGCAGGTTCAGCCTCCAAAGTTTAGTAGAAATTGGCCTACTAAGGGGTGGACTTATCCTTCTTATGATTCTCAGTCTAGGGGTAGATCTAGACATGGTAGGGGCAGAGCTCAAGGTTCTTTTAGGCCTAGAGCAGGCAGTTCGCCTGCCCAGTCTTCTGGTGAGGGCAGGGGTCAGTCCTTTCATAAGCAGACCCAATGACTTGCCTTTTCAGCTGCCAGAGCCTTCTCGTCTGGCAGCACCTTTGGGAGGAAGGCTGGCACTTTTCAAAGAAAACTGGAGTGTTATTACCCAAGACAGATGGGTATTGGATATCGTTCACCATGGTTACAGGTTTTATTTCCATACCTTGCCTCCTTTCAAAGGCATGCCAGACATTCCTCCTCTACAAAGAAAAGAGGCTCACAAGCAAATTTCTCTGTTGCTCCAGATAGGGGCCATTCAGCCGGTTCCTGTGCCAGAAAGGGGCCTAGGATTTTATTCTCGTCTGTTCCTAGTACCAAAAAAGGGGAACACGTGGAGACCAATTTTGGATTTGTCTATCCTCAACACTTATTTGGACATTCCCAAGTTCAAAATGTTGACGTTACAACAGCTTTTACCTCTGCTGGGCAAAGATCACTGGATGGTAACTTTAGATCTCAAGGAGGCTTACCTTCATGTGCCTATCAGACTCAGTTGCAGGAAGTATCTGCGTTTTCGAGCTGGAAATTCCCATTATCAGTTCTCTGCATTGCCCTTTGGCTTATCTACTGCGCCCAGAGTATTCACAAAAGTTCTGGCTCCAGTTGTAGCGGTGTTCAGGCTAAAAGGAATACAAATCTATCCTTACTTGGACGACTGTCTGATTCTGGCTCAAGAAAAGGACGAGCTTCTTCAGCATCTGGATTATGTGATAGCAGTGCTAAGATGCCTGGGGTATTCTGTGAACGAAATAAAGTCCAGTCTAGTACCCTCTCAAGACATGTGCTTTCTGGGTGTGAGACTGAATACAGCAGCCCAGATGGCCTTTTTAACCCCGGACAAACAAAAGAGTCTATCCCTTTACTTCCATCAACTATCTCATCAGTCCGTGCTGACTGCAAGGACAGTCCTTCAAGCATTAGGGTTCATGGCATCTTGTATTCTGGTGCTTCCCAATGCCAAACTGCATATGAGGAAGCTACAATGGTATCTCAAAAATGTATGGACACAGCACTGCCAGGATCTGGACACTGTCATTCAAATAATACCTTGCATTCAAAAGGAATTTTTGTGGTGGGCTCAGGAATGTCACCTAAACAAGGGACACTCTGTGACCCGGCCAGAGGCGAGTCAGATTCTAACGACAGATGCCTCAGACATAGCTTGGGGAGCTCATCTGAATGGAAAGTGGATACAAGACAAGTGGCCTGCCAGACTACAGCATCTACATATCAACATGAAGGAGATGTTAGCAGTCCAGTTTGCATTGAAGGCTTTCAAGGAGTTACTTCTTCCAGGGCAGGTGTTGATTCTAACAGACAACACAACTGTCATGTGGTACATCAACAAGCAAGGGGGAACACATTCTTATCCTCTATGCAGGCAAGCAATGATTTTGTGGGAGACTGCGCTCAGCTTGCAGCTTACTCTTCAAGCAAGGTTTCTGCCAGGAGCACAGAACTCCTTAGCAGATGTGTTAAGCAGGCAAATCATGGATCCCCACGAGTGGAAACTGGATCTTCATGTATTTCAAAATTGACAGTGTCATGGGGAACTCCAGACATAGATCTGTTCGCTTCTCCACTAAACCACCAGCTGCCAAAGTTTTGCACGAAAAGTTATCATCACACAGCTTGGAAAGTGGATGCTCTTTCGTTAAGTTGGGAAAATCTTCATGTGTATGCCTTTCCACCTCTGCCTCTCCTCCCAAAGGTACTCCTAAAGGTCAGACAAGACAAGCCAAGGATGATTTTGATAGCTCCAGATTGGCCTCGGCAACACTGGTACCCATTACTGAGGAATCTGGTAAGAAAGCCTCCATGGCCTTTACCTTTGATTCCACACCTTTTGTCTCAGAGGGACGGTCATCTACTCAATGTCAAGCTTCACTCTCTTCATCTAACAGCCTGGCATATTCTCTTTTGAACCACAGCAGGTCTCAACTTCCTCAACAAGTTTTGAATGTGATTACGGAAGCCAGAAGACCTAGTACACGTAAGGTGTATGCAGAAAAATGGAAGAGATTTTTATTTTGGAGTGCAGCAAAGGATTTGGATGTTTCTGAGCCTAATTTGAGTGTGGCTCTTCAATATCTTACTGAGCTATTGGACAAAGGTTTGTCTTTCTCTTCCATTAAGATTCATGCTGCAGCAATTTCAGCTCACTATGATTGTGACCCACCATTGTTTTCTCATCCTTTGTTCAAGCAATTTCTTAGAGGGGCAAAGAATATAAGACCCCCACGAAGAGCTCCTACTCCTGCTTGGGACCTCAATTTTGTGTTGGAGAAACTTACTCTACAACCTTTTGAGCCTCCGGCTACTGCTGAGTTGAAATACTTGTCATGGAAGACTGCTTTTTTGTTGGCCATTACTTCTGCAAGAAGGGTTTCTGAATTGCAGGCCCTTATGGCGGTGGAGCCTTTTTTGATTTTTCATAAGGATAGGGTATCATTACGTACTAATCCTTCATTTATGCCTAAGGTGGTTTCTAGTGTGGCTTTAAACCAAACTATTCATTTGCCTACTTTTTATGCAGATCCCCAAAATAGGGGGGAAAAGATTTTGCACACTTTAGATGTACACAGGCAGTTGCGTTATTATTTAAGCAGGACTAGGGATTTTAGGCAGTCTCAGCAGTTGTTTGTTTCTTTTGCTTTGAGTTCTCAGGGCAAGCCTGTGTCAAAACAAACTATTTCTAAGTGGATTGGGTTTTGCATTGCATTCTGTTACTCCCATCATGGCAAAGAGATTCCAGCTGGGATTAGGCCTCATTCCACTAGGGCTACTGCCACTTCAACAGCATTTCTAAGGGGGTGGCAACTAAGGATATTTTGGAGGCAGCTACTTGGAGTTCAGTGCATACTTTCTCCAAGCATTACCACCTTCCTCTCTATTCTAAGTCCAGGGCTGGTTTTGCCACTGCTGTGTTGCAGGGCATTTTGGCAGCTCCTGCTTCATTATAGCTTAGCCATCCTCCCTTACCTCTGCTTTGGGATTCTACCCAAGTGTTAGGACTGCAGCAATGTGAGATGAAGAACATAGTACAGTTTTGTACCTACCATAAATGTAGATGTTCGAAGATCCACATTGCTGCAGTCCAATTTTCCCTCCCTCCTTCCCCTCTGTGTTTAGGGGTGGTTGTGTGGGTGAGGTTCTATTTTTTGTACATTTGTATATATTGTACATATTTTAGGCACAGGAGTGTTTTGGTGTTTTTTGGTTTTGGCCTTATCTTTTTAAGGTCTTCTGACATCTGGGGCAAGAAAAGACTGAGGATATGACGTCGGTCATGCGCATTTGTACCCTGACGTTCTGATGTCAGTCAAATGCGCCTTGACCGACGTCAGCCTTATACTTTGGTATTCGGGCCGACTGGGACAGCGGACTACCCAAGTGTTAGGACTGCAGCAATGTGGATCTTCGAACATCTACATTTATGGTAGGTACAAAACTGTACTTTTACACTCTCCAGGGAGAAAGAGTTGATTGTTAAGACCAGGAGGTTTATCATTTTGGTATTGCCAAGAAAGGCACAATGAGGATGAAAAAGGTCATCACCAGTACCTGAAAGACTAAAGAGGATATGTGCAGACCATCCTTGGCAAATCAGCATGGTCTGCCAACCATGTCCTTCCAAGCTGTCAAATACTGTACCCCCTTGAATTGATACCAGAAGCTAAGCCAGTTGCTAAAATCAATAATGTTCTGTTGGTAATGTGGCATCATCCTTGGAGAAGGTAATATGCTGATCAGTGCTAGGCATATACCTGCTTGAGACACATAAACAGTGAGCTCAATCATGTCTTGTTTCGTACAGTCAAGGGAGGTACATCTCAGGTCATTGACACCCACATGGACTATGACAGAGTCATACTGGTCCCTGGGGTTCAATGATCTGACTGCCTGTCTGACCTGATGAATCTTACCCCCAGAAAGACGCTAACTGTGACCATCTCCTTACTCAGTCTGGTAAAGGAGACATTAGTGTTCCTCACTGTAGAATCACCAATGACCAGGAAATTTTGTTGAGCGCTGGTTTGCCTTAAAGGCTTAGCAGTAGAGGTATTGGATATAGTGTTGTTATGCATAGCTGTGGGTAGTGTTTTAACAGAATGTTTATGTGATGGCTGAGGACCTTTTTTATTGTACTGTGCTGGAAGTCTTAGTGTTTTAGGAAGGTTAACTGTAAGTGCCTCAACATAAGTAGATTTATGTGTAGGGTCTTTACCTGTACAATAGGCATGGTGCATGTGTCACTGACAACCTCAAAGATTAGTTTTGGTTGTGCCAGAGTTTTTCCTCCAGAGTTAGTGTATATACACCTTTCACATACTTTATCTGTTTTATTAAGAATAATTGGGCCATCACTGTACAGGCTACAATTGCTCCAATGCCTTAGAATTCCATTCTCAACCAGACTGGCCACAGACAGGGTTGGCAACTGCATATACATGGCTACTGATCTACAAAAGAGGTGTGAGGGAAATTTAAATATTGAATAGGTCAATAACACAAGGAACATGATGAGCATTGCTCAGGTATGTGCAATCTAGATGCTCTAGTAGTTAAAAAAGTTCTGTCTAGACAGGGTATTTTTAAGGAAAACATACACTGTGAGAGATTGGTGTCTATACATATTACAAGGGGAAATTATGCTGGGGGTCTGTACAGCGGATATGGTAATGTACGTTAGCTTGGTTGTAGGTTATGAGCCAAGCATTGTGCAACTCTGATAATTAAATAGCATTGGAAATTCAATTAAAAAAAAACACAAACAATGCCATGTGGCCAATCATAAGCAGAAATATTTTCTTTCTTTTTCATAATACTGGGCTAGAAAATTACCCTGGTTCCTTCTGTCACTAAAGTGGAACCAATGCAGTTCTAAGTAAAGGCAGTAAGAAAGGTCAAAAAAACTGCAGATATTCAACACAGAAACCCTCAATTAATGAAGTGAAAATAAAGTACCAAAACAATGGATATGGTAATGTAAATCTTAGCTTTTGTAGAGGTTAGAAAGCAGTAGCAATTCTTCTTCTCAAGTAGTGTGGTTGCCAAATGTCACCAAATGCCTCAGACACAGAAATTCAAATTTTAAACAAGCTCGCCTTCTTGCCAATCAAATAAAGGCACAATAAGTACATCAGCAATTCCTAGCTCAGAAGGGTGTAGGCTATCCTTTCCTCCCAGAGGAGTCTAGACCACAAACCTTCCTAATGTGAAATAACTGGGTTTGGGCCCAGGTGCTTAAACTAGAATGAACACAGTTAGAATAACAAGTACAATAAGCCTTCACTACCTCAGTACGGTGGTGGTTACTGTCTCCTCCCACAAGAGAGTAGACAACAAACCTTCTTAATGTAAAATTACTGGTTTGTAGCTCATGTGCTTAAACCAGAACAAAGGCACTTAGTATAACAGACATTATAAGCCTTCAACAAGCAATTCCCAACTAAAAGGTTTGCAAGCCTCCTCTCCTGTCACAAAAGTGTAGACCACAAACCTTCCTAATGTAAGATGACCAGTTTGGAACCCAAGTGCTTAAATTAGAACTAAGAGCCTTAAAATAGCAGTAACAATGCAATCAGGCTACGAACAAGCAATAATAAATGCAGCAGATTAACTGTAGCTGACCATTTTTAAGAACATCCAGCAAAAAGCTAAATAGGGTAGGAATAAGCCCAAATATAGTAAAAGCAGCTGAATAAAGTGATTTTTTTTTAGTAAGTGGGAAGATAGCAAACAGGAGATAATTCAAGTTTAAAAGACTAAAGGGGGAAGAGGCTTCCCAGTTGATCTCTCAGTGCTCAGTCTGAAGTCACATTAATAGTAAAGCCGACAACTCAAAAGCAACAAAGTTTAAATTCAAAACAGGAGTAAGATGAGTGGGTGAGAAAAATACTTAGAGAATAGCAAGTCACACACAGCTACAGGTAAAGATGCCACAAAGTACTTGTACATAAATGAAGAATGATATTTCTCAGCTACTCCCATTAATTAGCTGAATTTTATTCACTATGTACAACATAATTCTTTTCTAATTGACCTTAGCCAAGACTCTTTAAAACTCCAAAAAAAAAAATTAATAAAACCTAAAACAAAACAAAATGCAATACGAGTAAAAATAAAAAAAAAATGTAAGCAATCAAACCTTAAATAAGTCTAGTCCAAAATCAAATGCACTTTTTTGAACTGTATTTTGATTAATTTCTGCTTCATTATGCTGTTTTTACTGCTGTGACTGTTTTTTCTACACTGTGAATTTCTGGTACATCTGTATTTCATAGCATAGGCTACATTCAGATTTGTTGAATCTAGGCAGTTTGGTATTCTCTGAGCACTAAAACCAGCCATCCTACATTAAGAAGGCCTTCCTGTACCCTTGTGGGAGAAGTGTGCAGCCCAGGACACATCTGAGATGGGGACTGCTGGAAAAAGGCTCCATTTTGGGTTTTCCTATTGGTTAATTTGTGTTAAAACCTTTTAACTTTGCTTGTATTTTAGCCCGAGATCTGGAGTGAATCTGAACTACATCCAAGGCATTCACTGTGTTCAACAATAAAAATAAGTATATTTTAAGCTTGTATTGCATTTTTGTGAATTGTATTTTGCTTAATTGCTGCTTCATATTTGCTGGGTTTTTTTCTGCACTTCAAAATTCTAGTACTTCTGTATTTCATAGCATAGGCTAGATTCAGATTTGCTGGATCTAAACTGTATGGTATTACTTGAGTACTTGAACACTAACTGGGAGCTATTATTGAATCCCCAAATTATGTCAGTATACTCCAGGAGGGTTTTATGCAGACCAACAACTGGTATCTTAGTTACAGTCATAAACTGAATGCAAAGAAATGCATCATCATTCCCTTTGGCACAAACAAGGTCCATTCACATTATCAGATCAACAACAGTATCCTAAGGTCCCACAACTGGTAAGGGATTTGGGTTCACAAGTTGACCGCAGCCTTATCTTCTACCACCATGTGTCTACTGTAGTAAGGAAGGCTTTCTACGTGGCGCACTTGATTATTAAGTGCATCGTCTTGAGAGCAAAAGAGGTTATAACCCTTCTATACTCGGTACAAATCTGGCCCATAATTGAGTATAATGCCAAATACAGCATGTACCATACAAAGCACCTGCAGCAATTGGAGAGACCTCAGAAATTTTGAACAAAGAAGATCAAGGGACTCCAGCACATGCTATACACAGACTGGCTAAAAAAACTGTCACTTTACTCTGTATCATATAGACTTTGTAGGGGAGACTTATGCCTGGCATACAGAGCAATCACAGACCCAAACCAAATGAACTTGCTGCGTATCCTGTATATCAAGTGGGACGATGGCCACCCTTTCCCGGGACCTAAATATGGCCTGTGACTTAAATAGGGCATGCTGGAGGGACAGATTTATCTCTCAGTGACTGCCACATTTTAGAATAGGCTACCTGTTCATGTGAAATAGAGTACTTCTTTGACATATTGTTCAAAAGGAACTTGGACAAATGGATGAGCACCACAAAACCTTAACAGAAATAGCACCCAAAACCCTCCTGGACATGGGCAGCCATTACTAAATGCAATCTTGGGTATTAACTAACATTTCTATGGCACTACATTGGGATGAAACAGCTAGGCTTGAAATGAACTCTGGGTCGATAGCCTAGTAATCTCCTATGATACTAGTAAAACCACCCATCCTACATTAAGAAGGCCCTCCTACACCCTTGTGGCAGAAGCGTGCAGCCCAGGACACTTGACTCCCCCATAGTGCCTTTATTAGGCAATGTCCAAACAACAGAATGTCAGATGAAATGAAATCCAGTAAAGATAAATTCCAGGTCATGCTGCTTAATGCTAGGAGGTTAAAAAGTAAACTGTACTCCCTGGAAGCACTCCTCATCTTGGAAGATGCTAACATTTGTATGGCCACTGAGACTTGGTTCAAGGCCACTAAAAGCACCCCGTCTGTACAAGGCTACAATGCCTTTCATACGTTCAGACTCCAAAATGAATGTGAAAGAACCAAAAGTGGAGGTGTATCCCCTCTTCATTAAATCCAAATACACCACGAGACTGGTGAAACAGTATGATTCTGTTGAGCTACTCCAGGTCCAATTAACTATAGGTAAAATACTTGTCCATATCGATAATAGTTACAAGTCCCCTACTATGAACTATGAGAACATACCGCCTACTTGGACTTGCTAGAGTCGCTCAGTATACAGCCAAACACCTTGGTCATGGGAGATTTCAACTATCCTTCCTTTGATTGAGTGACTTAAATGACCACAAACATGATCGCTACAAGGTTCCTCAACTTTGTTAATTCAAACGCCCTGGAACAATTTCTCTACCCCCACAAGGAGCTCAGATGTCCTGGACCTAGTACTCGCCAGCATGGGGCGGGGGGTTAGTGCACTTTGTGTGTTGCCCTCATTGGTAGGGTCAGACCATAAATATGTCTTGTTTGAAGTAAAGATCAAACCCAACAGCCACACAGGAGTAAAAAAAAACTGTCAACTTTCTCAAAGCAAACTACTGCCTATTAAGCAATGGTATAAAAAGTTTCGAAGACCCTGCCAACATAGCCAGCAATGACTCCTATGCAGAGGAATACACAGATGCCCTAGTCAGTCACTTCAACAAATGCATTGACTCAGCTGACCCAACAGGAACAAAACTAGGTCTTCTGAGAAAACAATCCACTCTGGTGAACTGTGAGTATAAATAAGCTCTACAACAAAACAAATAAACTGATATCTATGAACAGAAGGTAACTTATGTACTCAACAGAGGAAGAATACATGCAAATCAGATATCTTGTTAAGTTCTCAAAGGCTTGCTACGAGTCTTGCTATAAGTCTAAATTAACATCCCTAGCTAAAGACAATCATAAGGAATTCTTTACCTATGTCTAAAACCTAAAAGAGAATGCCCAGCTGTGTGCTGAACTTATAGTGGATGGTACCACTCAAACTGAACCTGAGGAAATTGCAAACCTGCTAGCCAACAGATTTGGCAATAACTTCACCCCCCTGTCCCCAACAGACATACCTCAAAGCATTATTGACAACAGTCCTCTACCAAGTATCTCCAAAGAACAGGTCATACAGGCACTCTCCAAGGCCAAAAACACATATTTTATGGGACCAGATAACATTCAAGGCTATTTACTAAACAGTCTAAAACAAGACCTAGCTGAACCACTCAGCACTGTCTTTAACCATAGCCTGAGAGATGTCCTTGACTCAGCAGAGTTGAGAGCAGCAACAGTAATCTCCCTGCACAAAGGGTATCCATCAACTGACCATGGGAACTATCGACACATAAGCCTAACCAGCCTTATCTGCAAGGCCATGGAAAGAATCATCATGGACCTGGTCCACAAGGACATAGGCAGCCTTCAGACCCTTGACCTGATCCAGTTTGGTTTTGTCAAGGGAATATCTTGCTTATTAAACCTAGTCAACTTCTTTGAAAATGTCACCAAACCCTGGATGACGGCAAAGCAGTACATACCACCTATTTTGATTTAGCCAAGGCCTTTGATATAATCCCCTTTCAGGTTTAATACAGAAACACTCCTAGCTGGGGATTAAGCCATACATTACTAGATGGGTCACAAACTGGCTCACCAACAGAATGCACAGTGTCAAAGTTGGGGAGGCCACCTACACCAGTAGAACAGTTACCAGTGGGATAACACAAGGATCTGTAGTGCTGTTTACTGTTTGAAATCTATTTCCCTAAAGTCCAGAAAAGGCAAATGGCCTGTGGTTTACCAAATTTGCAGATGATTGTCAACTGGGCACAATCACAGAGTTCCCCCAATGATATTAACATATTACAGAAAGGGCTGGCACAGATAAATGATTAGTGCCAAACTTACAGACTAAAACTTAATGCAAAAAATGCTTCATTATCCCCTTTGGCAAAGAAGTAGCCCCTGCTAATTATGAAATTGATAGCACCCCTCTAAGCTCAAACTCAGTGGTGCAAAACAAGAGTACACAGGCCGGTGACAATCTAAACTTCAATTGCCATGTGTCTGTAGTGGTAAGAAAAGGATTCTACATTGAGCATCTCATAAATAAGGGCATCACATCCAAGACCCAGGGAGGTTATAGCTCTGCTGTACTCGACCCTTATTAGACCATTAATTGAGTACAATGCTCCCATCTGTATGTACCTCACCACACTCCTGCAGCAAATGGAGAGACCACAGAGGTTTCTAGCCAAGAGAAACCACGGCCTCCAAAACATGACATATATGGAAAGAGTGAAAGTCCTGTCACTGTACTCTGTATCATATAGACTTCTTAGGGGAGACTTATGCCTGTCTTACAGAGCAATCTCATACCCAAACCAAATGAACTTGCTGCATATCCTGTATATCAAGCGGGACTATGGCCACCCTTTCCAGGGACCTAAATATGGCCTGTGACTACAATAGGATATGCTGGAGGGACAACTTTATCTCCCAGTGACTGCCACATTTTTAGAATAGGCTGTCTATGCATGTGAAAAAGAGGACCTCTTTGACACTGTTCAAAAGCAACTTAGACAAGTGGATGAGGCACCAAAAAATCTTACAGGAATAGCACCCAAAACCCTCCTGGACATGGGCAGTCATTACTAAATGCAATCTTGGATATTAACTAACATTTCTATGGCATTACATTGAGATGAAACAGCTAGGCTTGAAATGAACTCTGGATCGATAGCCTAGTAATCTCCTATGATACTAGTAAAACCACCCATCCTACATTAAGAAGGCCCTCCTACACCCTTGTGGCAGAAGCATGCAGCCCAGGACACATGCCTCCCCATAGTGCCTTTATTAGGCAATGTCCAAACAACAAAACTTCAGATGTAAAGAAATCCAGTAAAGACAAACTCAAGGTCATGCTGCTTAATGCTAGGAGCTTAAAAAGTGAACTGTACTCCCTGGAAGCACTCCTCATCTTGGAAGGTGCTTACATTTGTGTGGTCACTGAGACTTGGTTCAAGGCAACTAAGAGCACCCTGGCCATACAAGGCTATAATGCCTTTCACATGTTCAGACTACAAAATGTGTGAAGTGGAGGTGTATCCCTATTCATTAAATCCAAATACAGCACAAGACTGGTGAAACAGTATGATTCTGTTGAGCTACTCCAGGTCCAATTAACTATAGGTAAAATACTTGTCCATATCAATAATAGTTACAAGTCCTCTACTATGAACTATGAGAACATATCGCCTACTTGGACTTGCTAGAGTTGCTCAATATACAACCAAACACCTTGGTCATGGGAGATTTCAACTATCCTTCCTTTGATTGAGCGACTTAAATGAGCACAAACACAATCGCTACAAGGTTCCTCAACTTTGTTAATTCAAATGCCCTGGAACAATTTCTTTACCCCCCCCCCCCACAAGGAGCTCAGATGTCCTGGACCTAGTGCTCGCCAGCATGGGGGGGTTAGTGCACTACTCCTTGTATGTTGCCTCCTTGGTAAGGTCATACCATAAATCTGCCTTGTTTGAAGTAAAGATCAAACCTGCCAGTCCCACAGGAGTAAAACAAATGTTAACTTTCTCTAAAGCAAACTATTGCCTACTAAGCAATGGTATAATAAGTTACAAAGACCCTGCCAACATAGCCAACAATGACTTCTATGCAGAGGACTACACAGATGCCCTAATCAGCCACTTCAACAAATGCATTTACTGGGCTGTATCCAACAGGAACAAAAGTAGGTTTTCTGAGAAAACAAGCCACTCTGGTGGACTGTGAGTATAAATAAGCTCTACAACAAAACAAATAAACTGATATCTAAGAACAGGATGGAACTCATGTACTCAGCAGCAGAAGAATACAAGCAAATCTGATATATTAAGTCCTCCAAGGCTTGCTATAAGTCTAAATTAACATCCCTAGCTAAAGACAATCATAAGGCATTATTTAGCCAAGTCTGAAACCTAAAAGGGAATGCCCAGATGTGTGCTGAACTTATAGTGGATGGTACCACTCACACTGAACCTGAGGAAATTGCAAATCTGCTAGCCAACAGATTTGGCAATAACGTCACCCCCCCATCCCCATCAGACATACCTCAAAGTATTCTTGATGCCAGTCCTCTACCAAGTATCTCCAAAGAACAGGTCATATAAGCACTCTCCAAGGCCAAAAACACATCATCTATCAGACCAGATAACATTCCAGTTTATTTACTAAACAGTCTAAAACAAGACCTGGCGGAACCACTTGGTACTGTCTTTAACCATAGCCTGAGAGCGGTCTATGACCCAGCAGAGTGGAGAACAGCAACAGTAATCTCCTTGCATAAAGGGTGTCCATCAACTGACCCTGGGAACTATTGACCCATAAGCCTAACCAGCTTTATCTGCAAGGCCATAGAAAGAACCATCATGGACCTTGTCCCCAAGGACATAGGTGACCTTCTGACCCCTGACCTGACCCAGTTTGGTTTTGACAAGTGTATATCTTGCATATTAAACCTAGTCAACTTCTTTGAAAATGTCACCAAAGCCTTGGAAGAGGAAAAAACAGTACATACCGCCTATCTTGATTTAGCCAAGGCCTTTGATATAATCCCCATTCAGGTTTCATACAGAATTTCCCCCAGCTGGGGATTAAGCCATACATTACTAGATGGGTAGCAAACTGGCTCACCAACAGAATGCACAGTGTCTGAGTTGGGAAGGCCACCTCCACCAGTAGACCAGTTACCAGTGAGATACCACAGGGATCTGTGTTGCTCTCTACTGTTTTGAATCATCTACTCAGAAGTCCAGCAAAGGTAGATGGCCTGTGGCTTGCCACATTTACATATGACTGTAAACTGGGCACAACCACAATGTCCCCTAATGATGTTAACATATTATTCAAAGGACTGACACATAAATTATTATTGCCATGTTCACAGACTAAAACTTAATGCAAAAAATTGCCTCGTTATCCCCTTTGGCAAAGAAGTAGCCCCTGCTAATTATGATATTGATAGGACCCCCTCTAAGCTCAAATTCAGTGGTGCAAGACTTGGGTAGACAGGCTGATGGCAATCTAAACTTCAACTGCTATGTGTCCGTAGTGGTAAGAAAAGCATTCTACATTGAGCATCACATAAATAAGGGCATCACATCCAAGACCCAGTGAGGCTATTACTCTGCTGTACTTGACCCTTATTAGACCACTAATTGAGTACAGTGCTCCCATCTGTATGCACCTCAATACACTCCTGATGCAAATGGAGAGACCACAGAGGTTTCTAACCAAGAGAATCCAGGGCCTCCAAAACATGACATACATGGAAAGACTGAAAGCCCTGCCACTGTACTCTGTATTATACAAGTTTCTGAGCTGTGACATGTGCCTAGCCTACAGAGCAGTCTTGGACACTGCCCTAATGGAAATGCTGAACATCTGAAAATCAAATGGGCCAAGAATACCTTGCTCTGGAGATCTCGATATAGCCTTTACCATTAACAGATGATCCTGGAGAGACAGATATATATTCCAGTGATTGCCACTCCTCTGGAATGTGCTCCCACTCCATGTGAAGCAGAGCTACTCAATGACCCTATTGAAGCGTAACCTTGACAACTGGATGGGTGACTATAAATTCACACCAGGGGTGGCACCTATGTCCCTCATGGATAGGTGCTTATCACAAAATCGCTTTGCTAACAATGACTATCTCATTATGATCATTAAGGCTACTCGGGTTATTACACAGCTACGCTTGTAAAGGCCCTAGAGCCATTAACCTAGTAACCTCCTAAGAACCTGTGGCAGAGATCAGGGATATTTAGGCAAAGAACAGCAAGTCACATGGCACTACAGCTAAAGATGTCACTAAATGCATCAGAAGTTAAATGGTCATATGTCATGAACATGAGTGTGTGGGAGCTCCTTCATCATGTCTTTGACCTTCTTTTGGCTATCTTGCATCAGACATTCTCGCTCTTCTGAACTTGGACATGCTCCAGCTTGGGTATCATACTCTTAGACAGGACCTTGTCAGGTGATCATCAGGCAGTCATCTCTCCTGTATAGCTACTGTGGACCAGGCCCCTTTCTTTGTCGCCCTGCAGTTGCTTTCCTCCAAGAAGCAAAAGTATCTGTTGCTACCAGCTTTCATTCAATTTATACAAGAGAAATGGGGTTACTGAATGTGTGTCTGTGTGTGTGTGTGTGTGTGTGTGTGTGTGTGTGTGTGTGTGTGTGTGTGTGTGTGAGAGCACAGAGATAATAGGATGATTTACCAACAGCATTTGAACTAAGTGCTGTTTCAGTCACTCAAAATAATCAAGAACAGGCTTCTGTACCTCCTATGTTTGGGACTGTGTCCCTTCACCTGTGAACATGTATATACACTAAATCTGGGACTGCACAATAATGTGGGTAAGAGAATATTTCCTTAAACCCAATATTCCTAAACTCTCACTATTCCAAATACAATCTGATTGATAAGCATGTTAGTTGATAAAGCTTGTCTTTATTTTGGATTGACTACATGCATTTGATGGGAAGGCAAGCCCTTTCTCTCTCTCTCTCTCTGTATATATATATATATATATATATATATATATATATATATATATATATATATACACACACACACACACACACACACACACACACACACACACACACACACACATACATACACACACATACATACATACATATGCGTGTGTGTGCATATATGGGTCTACTTCACTCTACCAAATTTTTACATAACAGAAAATCAAAATATCGAGAAAGAAGAGTAAAATCGCCCAACACCAAACCATTACATTGCTAAAATTAAGATCAACCAAACAACAGCTGCGCATGTCACACACCACTCAGAGCTTCTGAATAGAGATCATGGTACAGTGAGGATCAGGAAATTCACCCTTTTCCTTATTGTAGTATGATCTCAGAGTTGGTATATATGCCTCCCTGCAAAAATGTAACAAAAGGAAGACTTTTGCGTTGACTTGGAGCAGCTGGTGTTTCGTTCTTCTGAATTTTGCAATGTATAAGTTTGGTGTTGTGTGATTTTGCTATTCTTATCTCGTTCTTTTTATTTTAGGTTGTGTGAAAATTTGGTAGTGAAGTAGGCCTATATATCTATATATATCTATATATATATATATATATATATATATATATATAAATAAAACATGCTCAAAAACACTAGGTGCACAGTGAGGTGTGTGCACGGACCTGCACTCTACACCACTACACTGTGCCCAGCACCAACAAAACAATCAGATACCCATATAGGTATAAAAGTAAAAAAATAAATAATAAAACAACTCTATATATAGATATATATATATATATATATATATATATATATATATATATATATATATATATATATATATATATACACACACACACACACACACACACACACACACACACACACACACACACACACACAGTAGAGAATCAATTATCCCATTTAATTGGGAACTAGGGTAGTTTGGTTAATCAAACTGTTAAGATAATCAAATATTCATTTAACGGGGTATAGAACGTCAAAAATCTTGTTTTTTTCTGCATGCTTTTCAACCATTCAGTGATTCCAGTACACAGTAAAGAATATTTTGCATGAGTGGGCTACAAACCTCAAAAAATGCACAAGCGAATATGTATAAAGTTTACATAGTCAGACTTTAATATATTTCCTACCCCAAAACATTTGAAGGCTGCATTCAGATAATTGACTTTGTCTCTCTACTATAGATATATATATATATATATATATATATATATATATATATATACACATACATAGAGATATCTTTACTAATATATAATGGTCTAATTGGTCCCATCAAAATAACACTTCAGTGTGGTTTCAAAAATGTGCATTTCTCTTGAAATGCACTTTTGCAAAACTAGAGATCACCGAAGCATTAAAAAAAAAAAACAAATACACTACAGTAAATTATGCTGTGCCCCCCACACCCCTGCTACTAATATATACCAACTCCGAGATTGCATTACAGTGGGGAAAAGGGAAAATTCTCTCAGCCCCCTGTGCCGTGATCTACAGCAACAATGTTGGTGGTGTAGTTTTGCAAAAGTGCATTTCCAGAGATTATATATATCACACACATAACCAAAAGCTTAAACTGATAAAGTAAACAAAAAACTTCTGTCACCCTGTTGAAAAGAACTAAAGAAAAGAACTAAGCTAAACCGGTGCTGACTGCTTTCATTCTTTATTAGTGTCAAGAACTTCTTCAGAAAAAAAACTGTAATGAGTGAGTACATAGTATGTGGACCACTAAATATAGTAAAACAGTCAGTAAAAACAGCCAATAAATTCAATGATTAAGTAAATATAAAAGCAAATATTTTCTGCAACCCATGGTTAAAGGAATAAAAGTTTAATAAAACTGGTTAGTGTTAACAGACAAAGCATGGTGGAATTTAACATAGACACGTTACTAGGATCAAAAAGGAAGTGGCTATTTGGGGGTTACCATAGGCTACGTAGTGCCTTTTATTGTTTAGAGTATTATTCAAACCAGTGATTTAGTCAGCACCCTGAGAAAACTGCCATGTAATTTCATGTAGTATTGTTAAAATTTGATAAAAACTGTAGCAGAAGGAACTGGTGGCAACATAAACTGAGTAAACAAAAAACTAGTGTAATTCCTTGTCAAAAAATATTGCTCACTGTGTATTGTAATGTGGCTAAAAATGATCTGGCTGGTGAAAATAAAGTGGAAGCAAAAAGAATGTTAGTCCATTGGTTAAAATAAAATAATGGGAAGGTAGTCCTGACATAGCATTGAATTAAAAAGACATCAAGAATCAGAGTATTTGCATTCATATATTAAAGATGATGTACCTGATCTGTTGGGGAATGTTACTTGTGGCAAAAGCAATAATTCTGAACACTTAAATGGAAAAGAAACTGTTGAATGCTAAAAAGACACACACAGTCTTCTGGTGTACCAGGAACAAATCACCATAGTTAAATGCAGACACTAAACATAATGAGAATGCTGTGATTATAAAAAAATACTTCCTGGATCTTGTGGCTAAAGGCAAAAACATATCATGAAATTGTTAAGAACTAATGAATGAGCCAAGTGGAATACAGATCAACTCAGAAGACAGACAAATTAGTAAGTGGCTATTCAGGGGTTAAATGAGTGAATGTAGTGCACATTTAATGTTCAAAGTTTCATTCAAATCAGTGTAAAATTCCACTCCAAGAAACAGCTGCCACTTTAGTTTTCATACCTCAAGTAGAGTGTCAGTATTCCCAAAAGAGTATCTACCTGCCCAATTACAAAAAAAAAAAAAAACTACATTTTGGAATTGGTGCAAAACAAACTGTGTTTACCAATAGCATTTTTTAAGTCCTTGTTACGAATTGCTGCATTTTGCTCTTTAATGTGGGTAGACAGTTTCCTGCTAGTCTTTCCAATGTAGAAGCTATCGCATATACCTGCATAAACATTGGTGCTGGGACAGTTAAACAATCTACGGAAAGTAATCTTGACATTACAGTGCTTAAAATATAATTAGATCCTATGTATATGAAATTGCATGCAACACACACCAGAAGATTGTCTTTTTAGCATTCAACAGTTTCTTTTCTTCTTTCATTTTCAGAATTATTGCTTTTAACACAAGTAACGTTCCCCAACAGATCAGGCACATCATATTTAATATATGAATGTATACACACTGATTCTTAGTCTTTTTAATTCAATGCTATGTAACGACTACCTTTCCTTTATTTTAATCTCTGGACTAACATTGTTTTTGCATCCACTTTGTTTTCACCAGCCAGATAATAATACATAATCAACACTGGTTCAGCTTAGATAGATATAAAATCACACACACACACACACACACACACACACACACACACACACACAAAACAGCTTCAGTGTTTTTCTGCCTTATTTTTTTTTCATGGAATTTTTTTCATTCAGTTGCACTAGTATTTGTAGTATTCTACCTCTATTCCCCCCAAAAAAGAAATATATATAATTTAAAAATGGAGTGTAATTTATACATTTAACATTTTATTTTTATTTATTTTATTTATTTATTTTACATTTGTTGACCGGGCTAGCCTAGCTACTATTGCCCACTCCCATCTCATATCCACTCTCTTTTATGCCTCTCCAATCTTCACCAACCTCAAGAAAACTAACCTAAACAAACTTGCAACTTGCTATAATAACATTGCCCGCTTCGCCACTGGTAACCCCTTCAAAACCCATCACTGCCTTAACATCATAGCTTTAAAATGTTTGCCCTTTTATGAAATTATTTGCTGATATTGCTATATCAACCATTACAAATGCAACTGTATCCTGAAAATGATATTATTTTTGGAGAACCCTCTTTCTTTACCAAATTACATAGTAAGAGCCAGCAAAGATGGCAAACTTTAAAAAAACTATAGGCCCCAACAGGAAATCATCACTATGCATGAGGTCACTGCATTAAGTAATTCATTTATTTCATTCTCTTCATTCTATAGGCTTCAAATGTCACAATCATTGTGAAATTTATTCTGCTTGTCAAACATTTTACCTTCAACTGTGAAAAAATAAATACATACGTACATAAATAATGGTATATTGCTACAACCTGGGAGTAGAAGAGGCCACACAGGGAAATACAGTATCTTAAAATGTTTAATTTTTTTTTTTCACCAAGAGATGTCCATATAGATCAGCTTTCAGGAAAGATGTACCTGTTCATAAAACAGTAAATTCCAAATGCAGTTTTTTTATGGTTGAAATTGGTTTGTGGCTTTCAACCATAACTGCAGTGATGGTGCTGCAGTAGCATTGTCGCCTCACAGTTAGATGTTGCCCATTCGATCCTCAGTTAAAGCGTCTTCTGTGTGGCGACATGCGTGAATGGGCGTTCCTTCGTTGAAGGTTGTGCATTAGGCCCGGCAAGCCAGCACGGAAAACTCTACTGCCAATCATTAGTGGACCGGAGTTCTGCTGTAGCGACCCCTAACCGGCAAAAGCAGAAAGACAAACAATTGGTTTGTGGCTTTGATAATAGTTCTGGCTTTCTTTTCATACTCTGTATAAAAGCTGGCAAGCTGATTTATAGTGCTGAATTCCACATTACAGCTCTGTGTTTTTATACAGTCGAGATTCATGCATTCTTACAATTCAGTTCAACATGAACTGTATCAGCCTTTCAATGCATACAATATATTCAGTGCATTTTAGATAATGCAGGGATATACAGTTAAAAACAACAGGGAATGGAAAATGAAAGCAACAAATAAAAACATTCCTCTTTCTTGATTGTTTATGGCATAGTGCTTCACAGCTAAAACAAATGTCAAATCTTGGCACTTTGCTCCTTCTTTGAATTATTTAAGCTGTACTGCTTGTGTAGAAGTACAGACTCAGTTGTTTCTGGCTTGCTTTGATGTATGCTGACAGACTAGTTAAACCTGAGATTTCGAGGAGTGTCTGCCACTGTTAGACTACCCAAATAAATAATTTCAGAAAGCATCTTGATCTATTTTTTTTCCTTTCCCAGATAATGTTCATATCTTAAAACCCCCTTATACACCAGTGATAGTTGTTTTAAACATACGTTTACATATGTTCACATGTTTTAAAGAAAATATAAGAAAATGGGCGGTAACATTTTTCTGAAATGATTGCTTATTATTGTCTTGCTGCAGAATAATACATTATGGTCCTCTCTTCTGCTTGCCTTTTACTTGAATGAGGCATTACTTCACAGTGTTTGATGCTCTGTTTTGCAGTATTTTCTTCAAAACATGGACCTGTCTAATAGCTTTGGAAATAATTTCTGATGCATTTCCCATTCTTTCTATAGCACATGTCCAGGCTGAAAGGTGTCTTTGAAAGACAGCTCCCCTACTCATTTAGCAAAAAAAAAAACTCTCGTTCACCTGGAATTTTTCTTTACTATCCTAACACCCAGATCATACCCAGTTAACTTTCTTCTGGAAAGATATGCAATCTACATATTTCATTCACTTTTGTTGTTGATATAAGCCCACAAATAACCCATCTCCTGAAATGAGCACATTGTATATGTTACCTCTATTTCCTTCTTGGAAATTGGTGCACTTTCTATGCCCCCAGACATGAGACCTACCCCATCTCCTGAAAGATGAGAGCAGCTTTAGCTCCTTTGCTCATTTTCAACCTAACGCCCAATGCTAACTGAACTCAAATCACCATGATCATATGAAAGCGTTATTCGTCGATGTGTATAGATGCAAAGTGACAACATGAGTGCAGAATAGATGAGAAAATGATGGAATATTTCAGGTACCTAGAGTACACAGTGATTGACAGACAAGTCTTAATTATGTGTCCCCTCTGTTGTTGTTCTCTCCGTACATGGTCATTTATTTATTTGGTATTTATTTATTTATTTACATTTGTTTACCGGGAAAGTTCAACTGGACTAGAAGCCCATTTTCAGTGGAGGCCCGGGTTGAAAAGTTCCACAGGAATACAAGCAATATATAATAATTTGATAGAACAGTAGAATACACACAGTAAGATGCAGAATACATATATTCTAGTTAGTCTATACAAAGTCGTATTCAATACAGTTTTCTAGTAGATACAGGATAAAAAGAAAAACACAAGAAATTCAGTAAAGATCATTGTGAGAAAAAATAAAGTTAGTAGTGTGTACATAATAAATAATAGTTATGACCAAATGACATTTCCTTGATATATATTTATTTTTGAGCAGTAATGAACACTGAGGAGAGGGAGAAAATAAGGTAAGGACTGGACGGTGTGTTGAGAGAGTTGTATATATATATTGTCAGTCAGGTTTGGTGCAGGAGCAATGCCAGTTCTTGGACAGATGTTCAAATAGTAGTTGTTTAAAACTGGTAGATTCAGGTGTGTTTTGGAGGGTGTGGGGTACAGAGTTCCATAATTTGGCTATATGATTTGAAAATAGGGCTTCACCGTAAGTGTTGTTAGCTTTGTTTACTGTGAAAAAGTTTCTGTCTGTAGATCTTAGACTCTGTGGTTGAGTAGAGAACAACAAGTTGTAGAGAACAACACGTTCCTTGATGGATGGGCAACTGTCAGGATGGAAGATGATATTATGTGTGAATTTAAGTTGGTAGAGATGAAGAAGGTTAGGTAGCTCGAACCAATTTAATTTATGTAGAGCAATGCAGTGGTGGGTTTGGTGGGGAAGGTTGGCTGCAAAATGAGCTATTTTGTTGTACCAAGTTTCCAAATTGGTTAAGTCTGATTTTTTTTAAGTTGTTAAAGAGGGGGAAAGCATATAGGAGTGTAGAGAGGAGGAAGATTCTGGATATGGCTAGACTGATATTGTCAGTGAGGAATGGCTTGCTTCAGTACAGTGAGCCAAGTTTGATGTGAACTTTTTTAATTGTGGTGGATATGTGTTGGTCAAATTTGAGTTTGTTGTCACTCCAAGGATTTTTGTATGCTCAACTGGTTGGATGACTGTGTTTGCTGAGAGAATAGTGAAAGGAGGGGTGATTGGTGATTGATTGCTGCTGGTAAATAGCATTAACTGTGGCTTTCTGGGGTTGAGGATTAGTTGGGATTTACTTAGATATGTTTCTATATCATTAAAAGCTTGTTGGGCTACTATTTGGAGGTCTGGTAAGGTATCTGATGAGCAGCTTAAAGCTGAATCATCTGCACACTGAACTACTTTAGTGTGTGCTGTGGATGAGGATAGATCATTAGAGAAGATGGTGAAAAGAAGGGTCCTAGTATGGACCCTTGGAGGACTCCAACCGAGACAGGAAGAAGTGGTGAGAGTTTGGATTTCCATCGTACTGCTTGTCTGTCAGAAAGATAGCTTAGGAACCAGGAGAGGGAAGTCTTTGGTTTAGTGAGGCAAGAGTACTAAGGAGTTTCTGATGGGAGACAGTGCCGAATGCTTTTGACATGTCTAACAAGATGGATGACACTTGCTTGTTTGAATTTCTCATTTGGTTGATCGTGTTAGAGAAATTAATTAGGGCTGTGGTGGTGCTATGTTTTGGTCTGAAACCATATTGGGAGGGAGAGATAAGGTTGTCAGATAACATGTATTGTAGTAATTGAGTGTGGATGCATTTTTCCAGAATTTTGACACAAGGGGGAAGGATGGCTATGGGTCTGTAATTCTTTAATTTTCTTGATGTTCCTCCTTTATGTAGAGGGGTGATACAGGAAATTTTCCATACTTTTGGGACATATTGTTCTGCTATAGACCTATTTACCAGAATGGAGATAGGCAAAGCTATGACATCAGCTGACAGTTTGAGGAACTCATCGGGGAGTTGGTCAGCTGCTAAGGAAGAAGGTTTGAGCTTTTTCAGCATTGTTCTTATGGTGTTAGTTGGGACAGGTTTGAGGTCAAAAAGGTTGTTAGTTTCCACATTGGATGGAAGAGACAGAGAGGCAGAGGGGCAGAATTGTAACTAAGAGGAGGATGGTGTTTATAAAGCATGTGTTGATTTGTGAGGCAATAGTCACGCTTTGGTTATTGGTTGTTGGTTCTGGGGTTGTAGCTTTACTTGGGTGGAGGAGTGAGTTAATTGCTTGTCAGAACTTTTGGGGATTGTTTTCATATTTGTTTTGCATAGTTGTATAAAATGTTTTTTGTCTAGTTTGAGGTTTTTTTTTTTTGTTTGATTGTGGAGCTGCTGGTATGCTAGCACAGTTTTATTGTCTTTTGTTTTTTAGTATTGATACCAGGTTTTGTCCCTTAGTTTTTTGAAGTTTAATGGTTTCTTTTGATATCCAGAGCAATATCTTATTTTTAACACAACATGTATGAGTTGATGCTAAGCTATTTAGAATATCTAGAAATGTGTCATTGAAGTATGTTATGACCTGGTCAAGTTAGAGATGATGGAGTGGTGTCCAGTTGCATTTATTGAGCATGTCTATGAATGCTTTGTTGAAGTTTTTGGTATTTCATAACACTTTGTAAACTATGGTTCTGGGTGAGGTGAGCTGATGATTAAGCAGGTAGGTCTATGGTTGCTTAAATTATTTGGAAGGCATATGGAGAAATAGTTATGGGTGGTACTGCTGATAAAGGACAAGTCTAAGATAGATTCCCTTTTGCTATGTTTATCTATTTGTGTGGGAACCTGGATTGTTTGGTAGAAACCATGTAGATTTATGAAGGTAGACTGGTTGTCACCAGTGCAAGTGTTCCAGTCTAAGTTGATGTTGCTTGTAATAATGGTTTCAAGGGTGTAGGTTGAGGCTGTCCAGGCCGAAAGTTCCTCAATCACAGTGGGAGTATTATTGGGAGGTTTGTAAGTGGCTATTATGGTATTATTTTTCTTTGGGTTGATTCTGAACTATGTTACTTGAACTTCAAAGTTGTTATCATAAGGGCATTTGATGGGAAGGTAGTCTATGCTTAGGTTATCTTTGTAGAAGATTGCAGCCCCTCCACCCTTCTTCCTGATCCTGTTTAACCTGTGTACATTATAACCTTGTGGGGGTATGTCTGGGTCTCTCATATGGGGTTTTAGCCAAGTTTCTGTTGCTGTAAGAATGTCTGGTGAGTGTTGTGCAATGACTGCATGAAAGTCTGTGATCTTGTTAACTAGGCTTCTAAGGTTCATGTTAAGAATGAGAAGGTCTGTTGTTTTAATGTGAGGAAGGGGTGGAATGGTAGATATGATGGTGATGGTATGTTTTGCAGTATGTGGCCTGGGATTGGGGTGTATATCACCACTATGGAAAATCTGTGATAATACACATGCATGTTTGTGTGACAGTTTGGAGGGTATGTGAAGGTGTTTGCTGTAGTGGTTAATGGTATTACTGCCAACTACATGTTTGAAGTGGAAGTATGCAATACGTGTGTGACTGTACAGCTGGGAGGAGATGGCAAGGTAGGAGAGTGAGGAGTGGATGGCATTAGTATTATATAGTGTTGGGGCTATGGACATGTTTTATATGTAGGTGACTGTAGGATGTTAGATAGTACACAGATAGCAGTAGGGTATAGAGTGTGGGCAGGAGAAAGAGCATGGTGTGTATTCTTTTTAAAATGCAGGTTACCTGGACGGTGTGATGAAGATATAGGGAAAGAGGGGTGTTGGTGTAGTGTGGTGGGAGTAGCGTGATTAAGGACTGTTGCAATTAAGTTGTGTGAGGAGAGGGAGGAGTGTTATAAATGGTGTGATTGTCTAACTGATGTGTGACTGGTGGATAGAGGCTGATTCTTGATTGGGGGGAGTTAGGCAGTGGTTAGTGTTGGTATAAGTCTAGGTGATGCAGGGGTGAGTGGTAATGAGGTTAGGGTAGTGGAGCGGAGTGAGCCTGAGCATAAGGGGCTGGCTCCCTCTCACAGAGGGTGCAAAGAAAAACAATCGGTATGAGAACTAGAAGCTTTGGAGCTATAAGGTAAGTGAAAGCAAGGAAGAGATAGAGGCAGAAAGGTTGGAGTATAAGCAGATAGTTGAAGACACACTACATTTATGGCCTTGGGTATGTAAGCAAAACAAAGGAAGGCAAATCTATCTGGGGGCAAAATACACCAAGTAAATGGTACTAGCCTTGCTTTACAGGAATTCTAATGGGGAGGCAGATTTAGTTGAGACTAGATGCAGCAAGTATATTATTAGTTGTGCCACTTAGTGGCAAGAGACCAAGCTATAGTTGCCTGAGGTGGGGGGTGGTGAGCCCTTTCAGGTATGCACGCTGGTCAAATCAGTGTTTAAAAATAACTAGTAAAAGTAGCAAATATGCTATAAAAGGAAATGTAATTCACCAGTCATAATGTTTAAAACATAACTATTAAGGACCAAATCTGCTAATAACAAGAAACTGCAAACATTCAGTCACCTATGCAGACTTGTCTGGTGGCTATCTTTATTCAGAGGTGTTACTCTAGGCTTGCAATAACTGTAGCATAACAGTGGTTCTATTTGCCAGTGCTGTAGTTGCTGGGGGGGGGGCTGAGCTGTGCTGATACAGGCAGACCAAGTGTGCTATGCAGACTTGTCTGGTGGGTATCCTTAATAAGAGGCATTACTCTTGGCTTGCAATAACTGTAGTGTAGCAGTGATTCTATTTGCCAATGTTGTAGTTGCTGGGGGGGGGGGGGGGTGAGCTGTGCTGATACAGGCAGAAGAAGTTTGTTGCAGGCGTGCACACTGAACAGGGGCTGGAGAGAGCTTATGCATCATGAGCAGGCCAAAAACAACTATTTCAAAATGGTGTCACTCAAGAAGACACACTAATATAGATATAACCAGAGGTTCAACCCTTAAAACGGAGAGCATAAGAGAGGGGAAAATGTCTCACTCCGTCTAAATGAGAGATGCTTGAACTACTTGCTTTAGTGATGACAACTGACAGTGAGAATACAGAAATTGAATCCATTCTGCAGAATATCCAGAAAAAAATATAATTTCCAAGGGTAATGCAAATGAATTTTAATTTGAATTTGTCATATTCTTTATTTAACTCTAATATTAAAGTAATTCATGGATTTTAAAATGATTTTTGTATTTTTTACCACTGCACCTCTTCACTCTTCTAAGTATGGTATAATGCAATGGGAGGATGTGTTTCTGATCACCAGAATTTTAGCTAAGAGTTTAGTCCCACACAGCTATATACATATCTGTGCGTCATTCGCAGTATGATCAGACACCATGCTGTATATCTGTGTGCCATTCGCAGTATAATCAGACTCCTTGCTGTATATCTGTGTGTCATTCGCAGTATAATCAGACTCCTTTCTGTATATCTGTATCTGTATGTCATTTGCAGTATGATCAGATACCTTGCTGTATATATGTGCATCATTCGCAGTATGATCAGACACCATGCTGTATATCTGTGTGTCATTCATAGTATGATCAGACACCTTGCTGTATATCCATCTCTCATTTGCAGTATGATCAGACACCTTGCTGTATACCTGTATATCTGTGTGTCATTCGCAGTATGATCAGACACCTTGCTGTATTCTGTGTGTCATTCGCAGTATAATCAGACTCCTTTCTTTATATCTGTATCTGTATGTCATTTGCAGTATGATCAGATACCTTGCTGTATATATGTGCATCATTCGCAGTATGATCAGACACCATGCTGTATATCTGTGTGTCATTCATAGTATGATCAGACACCTTGCTGTATATCCATCTCTCATTTGCAGTATGATCAGACACCTTGCTGTATACCTGTATATCTGTGTGTCATTCGCAGTATGATCAGACACCTTGCTGTATTCTGTGTGTCATTCGCAGTATGATCAGACACTTTCTCAATATCTGTGTGTTATTTGCATTATGATCAGACACCATGCTGTGTATCTGAATATTTGTTTATCATTTGCAGTATGATCAAACACCATGCTGTCTATCCGTATATCTGTGTGTCGTTCACAGTATGATCAAACACTTTGCTGAATATATCTAAATTTAGACCACTGTGATTTTACTCTAAAGTTGTGAGGCAGATAATTCTGTTTGTACTTTTCTAATCTAAAAATAGTGCTTAGGGATAACAAAGTTTATTCTGGTACTACTGTTATAACCTATTCAGTCACAAATCATAACAAAGACCACTCAGAATACTGACAGAAAGCTCAAACACCTTTCAAAGTCGCAATATTCTCTAGCCTCGCAATCCTGCATGGACGTGGCATTGTGTAGTGTATTATAGCTTTCAAATCTGTTACAGAATCAGGTGCATGTTCATTTCTTTCAAAGCTTTAAATCATAACACTCCCGCAGTTTTTCTGTTTCTCTGTTTTGTAGTCCACTTAGGCTGCTAAAGTTCATTGCAGTACACATACTTGTATGGCAGCATCAAGTGTAACACAGTTTTCAAATCTGTACAGTACTGGGCTCTCTATCATTTTATTTCTATCTACCCCTTTCTCTCTGCCTCTGTAAACTGGTAGTACATGCATCAGTTAAGCATG